>NW_027189149.1:851648-906971 GCF_040958095.1 Procambarus clarkii | reverse complement strand
CTCCTCCCTCCCTCCCTCACTCACAAGGGAGAGTGAGTAATTCTGTAAAAAAAAAGAAGAGCATGCCAACAATGGGTAACTATTATAGTTAGGTTCTCGATCATAGTAAACCCGTTGATTTAGAGTTATTTGCACAATGACTACGTCATATTAGATGCCATTTAAAACCAAATCCAGTTTCCACTAAAATGCAGACACAAGTCTAACACTATTCAACTACCATCTCTACAGCCTTTTCATAACAAACACTAAGCTATCTAAACCAGTTTCCACACTTATATAAATAGAGAAAAACTTCACCCTATATAACCTATCTCAGAAAACAAACAAAATCAATTAATATTGCATTAACTGGCAACCCCCCATTCATAAAATCAACTTCTTTCCTTCCACACCAACCATCGTATTTCTTTGCTCGCACATAATCTTTAATCTAAAGTTATTAATGATATACTCACCTCACTCTCCTTCTTTCTCCTTCTTTCTCCTTCCTTCCTTCCTTCTCCTTCCTTCCTTCCTTCTCCTTCCTTCCTTCCTTCCTTCCTTCCTTCCTTCCTTCCCTCTAACTCGTTGCAGTTGTTCAGCTTCGACCCATCAAACCCGGACTCGACTGACTCACTTCTGCTGCTCGTTCCAAGGCTTTTTCCTCATACGATGTTGGCTGGTGTGAAGTAATTACTGCAATTCAAATTAACACGATTCATTAATGTACATAACCAATTAACATAATCGTCTCCTACTTGATTTTGACTAGTTGATAGGGTTGTTTTTGGTCTCCCCGAAGGGAGTGGACCGATCCCAGAGGTACTGCAATACCGGGCCGATCCGCGGCAAAGGTGGACAAGCTCCTAGCACTTCGCCATGTTGCAAAAATCAGTTTAATATCGAGGATCCCACATGGGGATCGTATCAGATATTAAGCTGATAAGAACAGATACTACACTTTGATCTTAGCCAAAAGGCCGAGAAGCGATAGGATGCATGGTTGCTCTGCAACACCAGGCAACAATTGCGGCTAGAAACCACGTAGCGAGTTTCAATTGCAAAAGGGCATGTGATTATCGTTGAGTAATATTCGAATTCAAGCATACATATAAACGCCATGCAGTAAAGGCTTTAACCATTTCTTACCTGATCAATGAATTTATATATATATGCAAATTCATGATATTACATGGTTTCATTCATGAGTAGTGAATATGTAACTGGCGGCAAAGTGGTAAACAGACTCGCGTGGCGTTTCACGAATTCGCTCCTGGCCAGGGAGTATAGCGCTTAACTCTAATACATAAACCTCCATTTGTCATGTGTCTTAAGGTAGCTACAGCTTTTGAAAAGTACAATAACGAATTAAAAGTGCAAGGGGCCTGTTACGCCAACGCTCGTCAAAAATATAAATAGGAGACGTTCTCTCTCTGATACCATAACAGAAAACGAACAGCACTATTACGCGCCAACTATTCCATTTTTGTATATATATCACGACTTTTTCACATCTAACACTTTGCTTGATACATCGTTTTCACAAACCGGAGACGAGGCGAAGCGAGGCAGGGCTGGGTGGCGAGAGGCTAGAGGCTAGAGGCTAGAGGCGAGAGGCGAGAGGCGAGAGGCGAGAGACGAGAGACGAGAGACGAGAGACGAGAGACGAGAGACGAGAGACGAGAGACGAGAGACGAGAGACGAGAGACGAGAGACGAGAGACGAGAGACGAGAGACGAGAGACGAGAGACGAGAGACTAGAGACTAGAGACTAGAGACGAGAGACGAGAGACGAGAGACGAGAGACGAGAGAGACGTGATGCCATGCCATGCCATGCCATGCCATGCCATGCCATTCAATGCCTTGTGATTCAATACCATGCAGTTCAATGCGATGCGATGCAATGACATGCGATTCGATGCCATGCGAGGCGAGGCGAGGCGATGCATCATCTAACATAACGGGATTCCCTGGAAAACGACTCTGTTGTTGAATGAACAACAAAGTTAAGATATAAGAAGATGTAAGTAATTCGAGAAGTCTGAGTACTGTAGGTACTATAGCAAATTCATTGCTTAATATATGTGAATGTGTAAGGAATCCATCCATCGCTTTTACCGAGTATACAAATACTCGCTCATTGTTGGTGTTTAGGGAGGTAAATGAAGTATTGCAAAGCTAATTACGAAACTAGCTTTCACAATGACATTTGGTGGTTGGTCGCTTTGCAAATTATAGTAGATTCTATATCAATTTTATTCGTTATTTTACGTGAATGAATGTGTGCCTGCATACATTGCCTAAATAAAGAATGTAAATATACGTCGGTGGTGTTTAGAGGGGTGAATGAAGCATTTGAAATCTAAATAGGAAACTAGCATTCAAATGGAGAGGGGTGAGAGTGCAGGTGCGCTTGAACTTGGGTGGGTTCTGGGTTTCATTGACGTATATATTACAGGTGAATGTGTGCATCGAATGCTCGATTGAAGTATATAAATACACATTGTTAGTGTGTATTGAGGTAAATGATGGATTGTAAAGCTAATCAAGACACTAGGAATTCACTTTGAGGCTAGTGGCTGGCCGGCTGGCAGGCAAGCGTGGAAGTGGCAAACGATCGTTGAGTTGCCGTGTAAACCACACCAAAGCAACACCTCCCTCCATCTCAAGTCGAATTTCGTCTTTATTACGCATTGGTACATTCCAGCAATGGTAAATTAAAATAGATAAACGTCTAATCTTGATGTATGTATGAATATAATTTCGCCGTCAGAGCGACTAAGGAATTCCGAGTGATATACACACACACTCCTCCCTCCCTCACTCACAAGGGAGAGTGAGTAATTTCTGTAAAAAAAGAGAAGAGCATGCCAACAATGGGTAACTATTATAGTTAGGTTCTCGATCATAGTAAACCCGTTTGATTTAGAGTTTATTTGCACAATGACTACGTCATATTAGAGTGCCATTTAAATACCAAATCCAGTTCTCCACTAAATGCAGACACAAGTCTAACACTATTCAACCCATCTCTACCAGCCTTTTCATAACAACCACTAAGCTATCTAAACCAGTTTCCACACTATTATAAATAGAGAAAACCTTCACCCTATATAACCTATCTCAGAAAACAAACAAAATCAATTAATATTGCACTAACTGGCAACCCCCCATTCATAAAATCAACTTCTTTCCTTCCACACCAACCATCGTATTTCTTTGCTCGCACATAATCTTTAATCTAAAGTTATTAAATGATATTACTCACCTCACTCTCCTTCTTTCTCCTTCTTTCTCCTTCCTTCCTTCCTTCCTTCCTTCCTTCCTTCCTTCCTTCCTTCCTTCCTTCCTTCCTTCCTTCCTTCCTTCCTTCCCTCTAACTCGTTGCAGTTGTTCAGCTTCGACCCATCAAACCCGGACTCGACTGACTCACTTCTGCTGCTCGTTCCAAGGCTTTTTCCTCATACGATGTTGGCTGGTGTGAAGTAATTACTGCAATTCAAATTAACACGATTCATTAATGTACATAACCAATTAACATAATCGTCTCCTACTTGATTTTGACTAGTTGATAGGGTTGTTTTTGGTCTCCCCGAAGGGAGTGGACCGATCCCAGAGGTACTGCAATACCGGGCCGATCCGCGGCAAAGGTGGAGCAAGCTCCTAGCACTTCGCCATGTTGCAAAAATCAGTTTAATATCGAGGATCCCACATGGGGATCGTATCAGATATTAAGCTGATAAGAACAGATACTACACTTTGATCTTAGCCAAAAGGCCGAGAAGCGATAGGATGCATGGTTGCTCTGCAACACCAGGCAAACAATTGCGGCTAGAAACCACGTAGCGAGTTTCAATTGCAAAAGGGCATGTGATTATCGTTGAGTAATATTCGAATTCAAGCATACATATAAACGCCATGCAGTAAAGGCTTTAACCATTTCTTACCTGATCAATGAATTTATATATATATGCAAATTCATGATATTACATGTTTCATTCATGAGTAGTGAATATGTAACTGGCGGCAAAGTGGTAAACAGACTCGCGTGGCGTTTCACGAATTCGCTCCTGGCCAGGGAGTATAGCGCTTAACTCTAATACATAAACCTCCATTTGTCATGTGTCTTAAGGTAGCTACAGCTTTTGAAAAGTACAATAACGAATTAAAAGTGCAAGGGGCCTGTTACGCCAACGCTCGTCAAAAAATATAAATAGGAGACGTTCTCTCTCTGATACCATAACAGAAAACGAACAGCACTATTACGCGCCAACTATTCCATTTTTGTATATATATCACGACTTTTTCACATCTAACACTTTGCTTGATACATCGTTTTCACAAACCGGAGACGAGGCGAAGCGAGGCAGGGCTGGGTGGCGAGAGGCTAGAGGCTAGAGGCTAGAGGCGAGAGGCGAGAGGGCGAGAGGCGAGAGACGAGAGACGAGAGACGAGAGACGAGAGACGAGAGACGAGAGACGAAGACGAGAGACGAGAGACGAGAGACGAGAGACGAGAGACGAGAGACGAGAGACGAGAGACGAGAGACGAGAGACTAGAGACTAGAGACTAGAGACGAGAGACGAGAGACGAGAGACGAGAGACGAGAGACGTGATGCCATGCCATGCCATGCCATGCCATGCCATGCCATTCAATGCCTTGTGATTCAATACCATGCAGTTCAATGCGATGCGATGCAATGACATGCGATTCGATGCCATGCGAGGCGAGGCGAGGCGATGCATCATCTAACATAACGGGATTCCCTGGAAAACGACTCTGTTGTTGAATGAACAACAAAGTTAAGATATAAGAAGATGTAAGTAATTCGAGAAGTCTGAGTACTGTAGGTACTATAGCAAATTCATTGCTTAATATATGTGAATGTGTAAGGAATCCATCCATCGCTTTTACCGAGTATACAAATACTCGCTCATTGTTGGTGTTTAGGGAGGTAAATGAAGTATTGCAAAGCTAATTACGAAACTAGCTTTCACAATGACATTTGGTGGTTGGTCGCTTTGCAAATTATAGTAGATTCTATATCAATTTTATTCGTTATTTACGTGAATGAATGTGTGCCTGCATACATTGCCTAAATAAAGAATGTAAATATACGTCGGTGGTGTTTAGAGGGGTGAATGAAGCATTTGAAATCTAAATAGGAAACTAGCATTCAAATGGAGAGGGGTGAGAGTGCAGGTGCGCTTGAACTTGGGTGGGTTTCTGGGTTTCATTGACGTATATATTACAGGTGAATGTGTGCATCGAATGCTCGATTGAAGTATATAAATACACATTGTTAGTGTGTATTGAGGTAAATGATGGATTGTAAAGCTAATCAAGACACTGGAATTCACTTTGAGGCTAGTGGCTGGCCGGCTGGCAGGCAAGCGTGGAAGTGGCAAACGATCGTTGAGTTGCCGTGTAAAACCACACCAAAGCAACACCTCCCTCCATCTCAAGTCGAATTTCGTCTTTATTACGCATTGGTACATTCCAGCAATGGTAAATTAAATAGATAAACGTCTAATCTTGATGTATGTATGAATATAATTTCGCCGTCAGAGCCGACTAAGGAATTCCGAGTGATATACACACACACTCCTCCCTCCCTCCCTCACTCACAAGGGAGAGTGAGTAATTCTGTAATAAAAAAAGAAGAGCATGCCAACAATGGGTAACTATTATAGTTAGGTTCTCGATCATAGTAAACCCGTTGATTTAGAGTTTATTTGCACAATGACTACGTCATATTAGATGCCATTTAAATACCAAATCCAGTTCTCCACTAAATGCAGACACAAGTCTAACACTATTCAACCCATCTCTACCAGCCTTTTCATAACAAACCACTAAGCTATCTAAACCAGTTTCCACACTTATATAAATAGAGAAAAACTTCACCCTATATAACCTATCTCAGAAAACAAACAAAATCAATTAATATTGCATTAACTGGCAACCCCCCATTCATAAAATCAACTTCTTTCCTTCCACACCAACCATCGTATTTCTTTGCTCGCACATAATCTTTAATCTAAAGTTATTAAATGATATTACTCACCTCACTCTCCTTCTTTCTCCTTCTTTCTCCTTCCTTCCTTCCTTCCTTCCTTCCTTCCTTCCTTCCTTCCTTCCTTCCTTCCTTCCTTCCTTCCTTCCTTCCTTCCCTCTAACTCGTTGCAGTTGTTCAGCTTCGACCCATCAAACCCGGACTCGACTGACTCACTTCTGCTGCTCGTTCCAAGGCTTTTTCCTCATACGATGTTGGCTGGTGTGAAGTAATTACTGCAATTCAAATTAACACGATTCATTAATGTACATAACCAATTAACATAATCGTCTCCTACTTGATTTTGACTAGTTGATAGGGTTGTTTTTGGTCTCCCCGAAGGGAGTGGACCGATCCCAGAGGTACTGCAATACCGGGCCGATCCGCGGCAAAGGTGGAGCAAGCTCCTAGCACTTCGCCATGTTGCAAAAATCAGTTTAATATCGAGGATCCCACATGGGGATCGTATCAGATATTAAGCTGATAAGAACAGATACTACACTTTGATCTTAGCCAAAAGGCCGAGAAGCGATAGGATGCATGGTTGCTCTGCAACACCAGGCAACAATTGCGGCTAGAAACCACGTAGCGAGTTTCAATTGCAAAAGGGCATGTGATTATCGTTGAGTAATATTCGAATTCAAGCATACATATAAACGCCATGCAGTAAAGGCTTTAACCATTTCTTACCTGATCAATGAATTTATATATATATGCAAATTCATGATATTACATGGTTTCATTCATGAGTAGTGAATATGTAACTGGCGGCAAAGTGGTAAACAGACTCGCGTGGCGTTTCACGAATTCGCTCCTGGCCAGGGAGTATAGCGCTTAACTCTAATACATAAACCTCCATTTGTCATGTGTCTTAAGGTAGCTACAGCTTTTGAAAAGTACAATAACGAATTAAAAGTGCAAGGGGCCTGTTACGCCAACGCTCGTCAAAAAATATAAATAGGAGACGTTCTCTCTCTGATACCATAACAGAAAACGAACAGCACTATTACGCGCCAACTATTCCATTTTTGTATATATATCACGACTTTTTCACATCTAACACTTTGCTTGATACATCGTTTTCACAAACCGGAGACGAGGCGAAGCGAGGCAGGGCTGGGTGGCGAGAGGCTAGAGGCTAGAGGCTAGAGGCGAGAGGCGAGAGGCGAGAGGCGAGAGACGAGAGACGAGAGACGAGAGACGAGAGACGAGAGACGAGAGACGAGAGACGAGAGACGAGAGACGAGAGACGAGAGACGAGAGACGAGAGACGAGAGACGAGAGACTAGAGACTAGAGACTAGAGACGAGAGACGAGAGACGAGAGACGAGAGACGAGAGACGTGATGCCATGCCATGCCATGCCATGCCATGCCATGCCATTCAATGCCTTGTGATTCAATACCATGCAGTTCAATGCGATGCGATGCAATGACATGCGATTCGATGCCATGCGAGGCGAGGCGAGGCGATGCATCATCTAACATAACGGGATTCCCTGGAAAACGACTCTGTTGTTGAATGAACAACAAAGTTAAGATATAAGAAGATGTAAGTAATTCGAGAAGTCTGAGTACTGTAGGTACTATAGCAAATTCATTGCTTAATATATGTGAATGTGTAAGGAATCCATCCATCGCTTTTACCGAGTATACAAATACTCGCTCATTGTTGGTGTTTAGGGAGGTAAATGAAGTATTGCAAAGCTAATTACGAAACTAGCTTTCACAATGACATTTGGTGGTTGGTCGCTTTGCAAATTATAGTAGATTCTATATCAATTTTATTCGTTATTTTACGTGAATGAATGTGTGCCTGCATACATTGCCTAAATAAAGAATGTAAATATACGTCGGTGGTGTTTAGAGGGGTGAATGAAGCATTTGAAATCTAAATAGGAAACTAGCATTCAAATGGAGAGGGGTGAGAGTGCAGGTGCGCTTGAACTTGGGTGGGTTCTGGGTTTCATTGACGTATATATTACAGGTGAATGTGTGCATCGAATGCTCGATTGAAGTATATAAATACACATTGTTAGTGTGTATTGAGGTAAATGATGGATTGTAAAGCTAATCAAGACACTGGAATTCACTTTGAGGCTAGTGGCTGGCCGGCTGGCAGGCAAGCGTGGAAGTGGCAAACGATCGTTGAGTTGCCGTGTAAAACCACACCAAAGCAACACCTCCCTCCATCTCAAGTCGAATTTCGTCTTTATTACGCATTGGTACATTCCAGCAATGGTAAATTAAATAGATAAACGTCTAATCTTGATGTATGTATGAATATAATTTCGCCGTCAGAGCCGACTAAGGAATTCCGAGTGATATACACACACACTCCTCCCTCCCTCCCTCACTCACAAGGGAGAGTGAGTAATTCTGTAAAAAAAAGAAGAGCATGCCAACAATGGGTAACTATTATAGTTAGGTTCTCGATCATAGTAAACCCGTTGATTTAGAGTTTATTTGCACAATGACTACGTCATATTAGATGCCATTTAAATACCAAATCCAGTTCTCCACTAAATGCAGACACAAGTCTAACACTATTCAACCCATCTCTACCAGCCTTTTCATAACAAACCACTAAGCTATCTAAACCAGTTTCCACACTTATATAAATAGAGAAAAACTTCACCCTATATAACCTATCTCAGAAAACAAACAAAATCAATTAATATTGCATTAACTGGCAACCCCCCATTCATAAAATCAACTTCTTTCCTTCCACACCAACCATCGTATTTCTTTGCTCGCACATAATCTTTAATCTAAAGTTATTAAATGATATTACTCACCTCACTCTCCTTCTTTCTCCTTCTTTCTCCTTCCTTCCTTCCTTCCTTCCTTCCTTCCTTCCTTCCTTCCTTCCTTCCTTCCTTCCTTCCTTCCTTCCTTCCTTCCCTCTAACTCGTTGCAGTTGTTCAGCTTCGACCCATCAAACCCGGACTCGACTGACTCACTTCTGCTGCTCGTTCCAAGGCTTTTTTCCTCATACGATGTTGGCTGGTGTGAAGTAATTACTGCAATTCAAATTAACACGATTCATTAATGTACATAACCAATTAACATAATCGTCTCCTACTTGATTTTGACTAGTTGATAGGGTTGTTTTTGGTCTCCCGAAGGGAGTGGACCGATCCCAGAGGTACTGCAATACCGGGCCGATCCGCGGCAAAGGTGGAGCAAGCTCCTAGCACTTCGCCATGTTGCAAAATCAGTTTAATATCGAGGATCCCACATGGGGATCGTATCAGATATTAAGCTGATAAGAACAGATACTACACTTTGATCTTAGCCAAAAGGCCGAGAAAGCGATAGGATGCATGGTTGCTCTGCAACACCAGGCAACAATTGCGGCTAGAAACCACGTAGCGAGTTTCAATTGCAAAAGGGCATGTGATTATCGTTGAGTAATATTCGAATTCAAGCATACATATAAACGCCATGCAGTAAAGGCTTTAACCATTTCTTACCTGATCAATGAATTTATATATATATGCAAATTCATGATATTACATGGTTTCATTCATGAGTAGTGAATATGTAACTGGCGGCAAAGTGGTAAACAGACTCGCGTGGCGTTTCACGAATTCGCTCCTGGCCAGGGAGTATAGCGCTTAACTCTAATACATAAACCTCCATTTGTCATGTGTCTTAAGGTAGCTACAGCTTTTGAAAAGTACAATAACGAATTAAAAGTGCAAGGGGCCTGTTACGCCAACGCTCGTCAAAAAATATAAATAGGAGGACGTTCTCTCTCTGATACCATAACAGAAAACGAACAGCACTATTACGCGCCAACTATTCCATTTTTGTATATATATCACGACTTTTTCACATCTAACACTTTGCTTGATACATCGTTTTCACAAACCGGAGACGAGGCGAAGCGAGGCAGGGCTGGGTGGCGAGAGGCTAGAGGCTAGAGGCTAGAGGCGAGAGGCGAGAGGCGAGAGGCGAGAGACGAGAGACGAGAGACGAGAGACGAGAGACGAGAGACGAGAGACGAGAGACGAGAGACGAGAGACGAGAGACGAGAGACGAGAGACGAGAGACGAGAGACGAGAGACGAGAGACTAGAGACTAGAGACTAGAGACGAGAGACGAGAGACGAGAGACGAGAGACGAGAGACGTGATGCCATGCCATGCCATGCCATGCCATGCCATGCCATTCAATGCCTTGTGATTCAATACCATGCAGTTCAATGCGATGCGATGCAATGACATGCGATTCGATGCCATGCGAGGCGAGGCGAGGCGATGCATCATCTAACATAACGGGATTCCCTGGAAAACGACTCTGTTGTTGAATGAACAACAAAGTTAAGATATAAGAAGATGTAAGTAATTCGAGAAGTCTGAGTACTGTAGGTACTATAGCAAATTCATTGCTTAATATATGTGAATGTGTAAGGAATCCATCCATCGCTTTTACCGAGTATACAAATACTCGCTCATTGTTGGTGTTTAGGGAGGTAAATGAAGTATTGCAAAGCTAATTACGAAACTAGCTTTCACAATGACATTTGGTGGTTGGTCGCTTTGCAAATTATAGTAGATTCTATATCAATTTTATTCGTTATTTTACGTGAATGAATGTGTGCCTGCATACATTGCCTAAATAAAGAATGTAAATATACGTCGGTGGTGTTTAGAGGGGTGAATGAAGCATTTGAAATCTAAATAGGAAACTAGCATTCAAATGGAGAGGGGTGAGAGTGCAGGTGCGCTTGAACTTGGGTGGGTTCTGGGTTTCATTGACGTATATATTACAGGTGAATGTGTGCATCGAATGCTCGATTGAAGTATATAAATACACATTGTTAGTGTGTATTGAGGTAAATGATGGATTGTAAAGCTAATCAAGACACTGGAATTCACTTTGAGGCTAGTGGCTGGCCGGCTGGCAGGCAAGCGTGGAAGTGGCAAACGATCGTTGAGTTGCCGTGTAAAACCACACCAAAGCAACACCTCCCTCCATCTCAAGTCGAATTTCGTCTTTATTACGCATTGGTACATTCCAGCAATGGTAAATTAAATAGATAAACGTCTAATCTTGATGTATGTATGAATATAATTTCGCCGTCAGAGCCGACTAAGGAATTCCGAGTGATATACACACACACTCCTCCCTCCCTCCCTCACTCACAAGGGAGAGTGAGTAATTCTGTAAAAAAAGAAGAGCATGCCAACAATGGGTAACTATTATAGTTAGGTTCTCGATCATAGTAAACCCGTTGATTTAGAGTTTATTTGCACAATGACTACGTCATATTAGATGCCATTTAAATACCAAATCCAGTTCTCCACTAAATGCAGACACAAGTCTAACACTATTCAACCCATCTCTACCAGCCTTTTCATAACAAACCACTAAGCTATCTAAACCAGTTTCCACACTTATATAAATAGAGAAAAACTTCACCCTATATAACCTATCTCAGAAAACAAACAAAATCAATTAATATTGCATTAACTGGCAACCCCCCATTCATAAAATCAACTTCTTTCCTTCCACACCAACCATCGTATTTCTTTGCTCGCACATAATCTTTAATCTAAAGTTATTAAATGATATTACTCACCTCACTCTCCTTCTTTCTCCTTCTTTCTCCTTCCTTCCTTCCTTCCTTCCTTCCTTCCTTCCTTCCTTCCTTCCTTCCTTCCTTCCTTCCTTCCTTCCTTCCTTCCCTCTAACTCGTTGCAGTTGTTCAGCTTCGACCCATCAAACCCGGACTCGACTGACTCACTTCTGCTGCTCGTTCCAAGGCTTTTTCCTCATACGATGTTGGCTGGTGTGAAGTAATTACTGCAATTCAAATTAACACGATTCATTAATGTACATAACCAATTAACATAATCGTCTCCTACTTGATTTTGACTAGTTGATAGGGTTGTTTTTGGTCTCCCCGAAGGGAGTGGACCGATCCCAGAGGTACTGCAATACCGGGCCGATCCGCGGCAAAGGTGGAGCAAGCTCCTAGCACTTCGCCATGTTGCAAAAATCAGTTTAATATCGAGGATCCCACATGGGGATCGTATCAGATATTAAGCTGATAAGAACAGATACTACACTTTGATCTTAGCCAAAAGGCCGAGAAGCGATAGGATGCATGGTTGCTCTGCAACACCAGGCAACAATTGCGGCTAGAAACCACGTAGCGAGTTTCAATTGCAAAAGGGCATGTGATTATCGTTGAGTAATATTCGAATTCAAGCATACATATAAACGCCATGCAGTAAAGGCTTTAACCATTTCTTACCTGATCAATGAATTTATATATATATGCAAATTCATGATATTACATGGTTTCATTCATGAGTAGTGAATATGTAACTGGCGGCAAAGTGGTAAACAGACTCGCGTGGCGTTTCACGAATTCGCTCCTGGCCAGGGAGTATAGCGCTTAACTCTAATACATAAACCTCCATTTGTCATGTGTCTTAAGGTAGCTACAGCTTTTGAAAAGTACAATAACGAATTAAAAGTGCAAGGGGCCTGTTACGCCAACGCTCGTCAAAAAATATAAATAGGAGACGTTCTCTCTCTGATACCATAACAGAAAACGAACAGCACTATTACGCGCCAACTATTCCATTTTTGTATATATATCACGACTTTTTCACATCTAACACTTTGCTTGATACATCGTTTTCACAAACCGGAGACGAGGCGAAGCGAGGCAGGGCTGGGTGGCGAGAGGCTAGAGGCTAGAGGCTAGAGGCGAGAGGCGAGAGGCGAGAGGCGAGAGACGAGAGACGAGAGACGAGAGACGAGAGACGAGAGACGAGAGACGAGAGACGAGAGACGAGAGACGAGAGACGAGAGACGAGAGACGAGAGACGAGAGACGAGAGACGAGAGACGAGAGACGAGAGACTAGAGACTAGAGACTAGAGACGAGAGACGAGAGACGAGAGACGAGAGACGAGAGACGTGATGCCATGCCATGCCATGCCATGCCATGCCATGCCATTCAATGCCTTGTGATTCAATACCATGCAGTTCAATGCGATGCGATGCAATGACATGCGATTCGATGCCATGCGAGGCGAGGCGAGGCGATGCATCATCTAACATAACGGGATTCCCTGGAAAACGACTCTGTTGTTGAATGAACAACAAAGTTAAGATATAAGAAGATGTAAGTAATTCGAGAAGTCTGAGTACTGTAGGTACTATAGCAAATTCATTGCTTAATATATGTGAATGTGTAAGGAATCCATCCATCGCTTTTACCGAGTATACAAATACTCGCTCATTGTTGGTGTTTAGGGAGGTAAATGAAGTATTGCAAAGCTAATTACGAAACTAGCTTTCACAATGACATTTGGTGGTTGGTCGCTTTGCAAATTATAGTAGATTCTATATCAATTTTATTCGTTATTTTACGTGAATGAATGTGTGCCTGCATACATTGCCTAAATAAAGAATGTAAATATACGTCGGTGGTGTTTAGAGGGGTGAATGAAGCATTTGAAATCTAAATAGGAAACTAGCATTCAAATGGAGAGGGGTGAGAGTGCAGGTGCGCTTGAACTTGGGTGGGTTTCTGGGTTTCATTGACGTATATATTACAGGTGAATGTGTGCATCGAATGCTCGATTGAAGTATATAAATACACATTGTTAGTGTGTATTGAGGTAAATGATGGATTGTAAAGCTAATCAAGACACTGGAATTCACTTTGAGGCTAGTGGCTGGCCGGCTGGCAGGCAAGCGTGGAAGTGGCAAACGATCGTTGAGTTGCCGTGTAAAACCACACCAAAGCAACACCTCCCTCCATCTCAAGTCGAATTTCGTCTTTATTACGCATTGGTACATTCCAGCAATGGTAAATTAAATAGATAAACGTCTAATCTTGATGTATGTATGAATATAATTTCGCCGTCAGAGCCGACTAAGGAATTCCGAGTGATATACACACACACTCCTCCCTCCCTCCCTCACTCACAAGGGAGAGTGAGTAATTCTGTAAAAAAAAGAAGAGCATGCCAACAATGGGTAACTATTATAGTTAGGTTCTCGATCATAGTAAACCCGTTGATTTAGAGTTTATTTGCACAATGACTACGTCATATTAGATGCCATTTAAATACCAAATCCAGTTCTCCACTAAATGCAGACACAAGTCTAACACTATTCAACCCATCTCTACCAGCCTTTTCATAACAAACCACTAAGCTATCTAAACCAGTTTCCACACTTATATAAATAGAGAAAAACTTCACCCTATATAACCTATCTCAGAAAACAAACAAAATCAATTAATATTGCATTAACTGGCAACCCCCCATTCATAAAATCAACTTCTTTCCTTCCACACCAACCATCGTATTTCTTTGCTCGCACATAATCTTTAATCTAAAGTTATTAAATGATATTACTCACCTCACTCTCCTTCTTTCTCCTTCTTTCTCCTTCCTTCCTTCCTTCCTTCCTTCCTTCCTTCCTTCCTTCCTTCCTTCCTTCCTTCCTTCCTTCCTTCCTTCCTTCCCTCTAACTCGTTGCAGTTGTTCAGCTTCGACCCATCAAACCCGGACTCGACTGACTCACTTCTGCTGCTCGTTCCAAGGCTTTTTCCTCATACGATGTTGGCTGGTGTGAAGTAATTACTGCAATTCAAATTAACACGATTCATTAATGTACATAACCAATTAACATAATCGTCTCCTACTTGATTTTGACTAGTTGATAGGGTTGTTTTTGGTCTCCCCGAAGGGAGTGGACCGATCCCAGAGGTACTGCAATACCGGGCCGATCCGCGGCAAAGGTGGAGCAAGCTCCTAGCACTTCGCCATGTTGCAAAAATCAGTTTAATATCGAGGATCCCACATGGGGATCGTATCAGATATTAAGCTGATAAGAACAGATACTACACTTTGATCTTAGCCAAAAGGCCGAGAAGCGATAGGATGCATGGTTGCTCTGCAACACCAGGCAACAATTGCGGCTAGAAACCACGTAGCGAGTTTCAATTGCAAAAGGGCATGTGATTATCGTTGAGTAATATTCGAATTCAAGCATACATATAAACGCCATGCAGTAAAGGCTTTAACCATTTCTTACCTGATCAATGAATTTATATATATATGCAAATTCATGATATTACATGGTTTCATTCATGAGTAGTGAATATGTAACTGGCGGCAAAGTGGTAAACAGACTCGCGTGGCGTTTCACGAATTCGCTCCTGGCCAGGGAGTATAGCGCTTAACTCTAATACATAAACCTCCATTTGTCATGTGTCTTAAGGTAGCTACAGCTTTTGAAAAGTACAATAACGAATTAAAAGTGCAAGGGGCCTGTTACGCCAACGCTCGTCAAAAAATATAAATAGGAGACGTTCTCTCTCTGATACCATAACAGAAAACGAACAGCACTATTACGCGCCAACTATTCCATTTTTGTATATATATCACGACTTTTTCACATCTAACACTTTGCTTGATACATCGTTTTCACAAACCGGAGACGAGGCGAAGCGAGGCAGGGCTGGGTGGCGAGAGGCTAGAGGCTAGAGGCTAGAGGCGAGAGGCGAGAGGCGAGAGGCGAGAGACGAGAGACGAGAGACGAGAGACGAGAGACGAGAGACGAGAGACGAGAGACGAGAGACGAGAGACGAGAGACGAGAGACGAGAGACGAGAGACGAGAGACGAGAGACGAGAGACGAGAGACTAGAGACTAGAGACTAGAGACGAGAGACGAGAGACGAGAGACGAGAGACGAGAGACGTGATGCCATGCCATGCCATGCCATGCCATGCCATGCCATTCAATGCCTTGTGATTCAATACCATGCAGTTCAATGCGATGCGATGCAATGACATGCGATTCGATGCCATGCGAGGCGAGGCGAGGCGATGCATCATCTAACATAACGGGATTCCCTGGAAAACGACTCTGTTGTTGAATGAACAACAAAGTTAAGATATAAGAAGATGTAAGTAATTCGAGAAGTCTGAGTACTGTAGGTACTATAGCAAATTCATTGCTTAATATATGTGAATGTGTAAGGAATCCATCCATCGCTTTTACCGAGTATACAAATACTCGCTCATTGTTGGTGTTTAGGGAGGTAAATGAAGTATTGCAAAGCTAATTACGAAACTAGCTTTCACAATGACATTTGGTGGTTGGTCGCTTTGCAAATTATAGTAGATTCTATATCAATTTTATTCGTTATTTTACGTGAATGAATGTGTGCCTGCATACATTGCCTAAATAAAGAATGTAAATATACGTCGGTGGTGTTTAGAGGGGTGAATGAAGCATTTGAAATCTAAATAGGAAACTAGCATTCAAATGGAGAGGGGTGAGAGTGCAGGTGCGCTTGAACTTGGGTGGGTTCTGGGTTTCATTGACGTATATATTACAGGTGAATGTGTGCATCGAATGCTCGATTGAAGTATATAAATACACATTGTTAGTGTGTATTGAGGTAAATGATGGATTGTAAAGCTAATCAAGACACTGGAATTCACTTTGAGGCTAGTGGCTGGCCGGCTGGCAGGCAAGCGTGGAAGTGGCAAACGATCGTTGAGTTGCCGTGTAAAACCACACCAAAGCAACACCTCCCTCCATCTCAAGTCGAATTTCGTCTTTATTACGCATTGGTACATTCCAGCAATGGTAAATTAAATAGATAAACGTCTAATCTTGATGTATGTATGAATATAATTTCGCCGTCAGAGCCGACTAAGGAATTCCGAGTGATATACACACACACTCCTCCCTCCCTCCCTCACTCACAAGGGAGAGTGAGTAATTCTGTAAAAAAAAGAAGAGCATGCCAACAATGGGTAACTATTATAGTTAGGTTCTCGATCATAGTAAACCCGTTGATTTAGAGTTTATTTGCACAATGACTACGTCATATTAGATGCCATTTAAATACCAAATCCAGTTCTCCACTAAATGCAGACACAAGTCTAACACTATTCAACCCATCTCTACCAGCCTTTTCATAACAAACCACTAAGCTATCTAAACCAGTTTCCACACTTATATAAATAGAGAAAAACTTCACCCTATATAACCTATCTCAGAAAACAAACAAAATCAATTAATATTGCATTAACTGGCAACCCCCCATTCATAAAATCAACTTCTTTCCTTCCACACCAACCATCGTATTTCTTTGCTCGCACATAATCTTTAATCTAAAGTTATTAAATGATATTACTCACCTCACTCTCCTTCTTTCTCCTTCTTTCTCCTTCCTTCCTTCCTTCCTTCCTTCCTTCCTTCCTTCCTTCCTTCCTTCCTTCCTTCCTTCCTTCCTTCCTTCCTTCCCTCTAACTCGTTGCAGTTGTTCAGCTTCGACCCATCAAACCCGGACTCGACTGACTCACTTCTGCTGCTCGTTCCAAGGCTTTTTCCTCATACGATGTTGGCTGGTGTGAAGTAATTACTGCAATTCAAATTAACACGATTCATTAATGTACATAACCAATTAACATAATCGTCTCCTACTTGATTTTGACTAGTTGATAGGGTTGTTTTTGGTCTCCCCGAAGGGAGTGGACCGATCCCAGAGGTACTGCAATACCGGGCCGATCCGCGGCAAAGGTGGAGCAAGCTCCTAGCACTTCGCCATGTTGCAAAAATCAGTTTAATATCGAGGATCCCACATGGGGATCGTATCAGATATTAAGCTGATAAGAACAGATACTACACTTTGATCTTAGCCAAAAGGCCGAGAAGCGATAGGATGCATGGTTGCTCTGCAACACCAGGCAACAATTGCGGCTAGAAACCACGTAGCGAGTTTCAATTGCAAAAGGGCATGTGATTATCGTTGAGTAATATTCGAATTCAAGCATACATATAAACGCCATGCAGTAAAGGCTTTAACCATTTCTTACCTGATCAATGAATTTATATATATATGCAAATTCATGATATTACATGGTTTCATTCATGAGTAGTGAATATGTAACTGGCGGCAAAGTGGTAAACAGACTCGCGTGGCGTTTCACGAATTCGCTCCTGGCCAGGGAGTATAGCGCTTAACTCTAATACATAAACCTCCATTTGTCATGTGTCTTAAGGTAGCTACAGCTTTTGAAAAGTACAATAACGAATTAAAAGTGCAAGGGGCCTGTTACGCCAACGCTCGTCAAAAAATATAAATAGGAGACGTTCTCTCTCTGATACCATAACAGAAAACGAACAGCACTATTACGCGCCAACTATTCCATTTTTGTATATATATCACGACTTTTTCACATCTAACACTTTGCTTGATACATCGTTTTCACAAACCGGAGACGAGGCGAAGCGAGGCAGGGCTGGGTGGCGAGAGGCTAGAGGCTAGAGGCTAGAGGCGAGAGGCGAGAGGCGAGAGGCGAGAGACGAGAGACGAGAGACGAGAGACGAGAGACGAGAGACGAGAGACGAGAGACGAGAGACGAGAGACGAGAGACGAGAGACGAGAGACGAGAGACGAGAGACGAGAGACGAGAGACGAGAGACTAGAGACTAGAGACTAGAGACGAGAGACGAGAGACGAGAGACGAGAGACGAGAGACGTGATGCCATGCCATGCCATGCCATGCCATGCCATGCCATTCAATGCCTTGTGATTCAATACCATGCAGTTCAATGCGATGCGATGCAATGACATGCGATTCGATGCCATGCGAGGCGAGGCGAGGCGATGCATCATCTAACATAACGGGATTCCCTGGAAAACGACTCTGTTGTTGAATGAACAACAAAGTTAAGATATAAGAAGATGTAAGTAATTCGAGAAGTCTGAGTACTGTAGGTACTATAGCAAATTCATTGCTTAATATATGTGAATGTGTAAGGAATCCATCCATCGCTTTTACCGAGTATACAAATACTCGCTCATTGTTGGTGTTTAGGGAGGTAAATGAAGTATTGCAAAGCTAATTACGAAACTAGCTTTCACAATGACATTTGGTGGTTGGTCGCTTTGCAAATTATAGTAGATTCTATATCAATTTTATTCGTTATTTTACGTGAATGAATGTGTGCCTGCATACATTGCCTAAATAAAGAATGTAAATATACGTCGGTGGTGTTTAGAGGGGTGAATGAAGCATTTGAAATCTAAATAGGAAACTAGCATTCAAATGGAGAGGGGTGAGAGTGCAGGTGCGCTTGAACTTGGGTGGGTTCTGGGTTTCATTGACGTATATATTACAGGTGAATGTGTGCATCGAATGCTCGATTGAAGTATATAAATACACATTGTTAGTGTGTATTGAGGTAAATGATGGATTGTAAAGCTAATCAAGACACTGGAATTCACTTTGAGGCTAGTGGCTGGCCGGCTGGCAGGCAAGCGTGGAAGTGGCAAACGATCGTTGAGTTGCCGTGTAAAACCACACCAAAGCAACACCTCCCTCCATCTCAAGTCGAATTTCGTCTTTATTACGCATTGGTACATTCCAGCAATGGTAAATTAAATAGATAAAC
The DNA here is from genome assembly GCF_040958095.1 of Procambarus clarkii. Taxonomy (NCBI): domain Eukaryota; kingdom Metazoa; phylum Arthropoda; class Malacostraca; order Decapoda; family Cambaridae; genus Procambarus; species Procambarus clarkii. Next base: position 887,481 of record NW_027189149.1, on the reverse strand, counting down.
GTCTAATCTTGATGTATGTATGAATATAATTTCGCCGTCAGAGCCGACTAAGGAATTCCGAGTGATATACACACACACTCCTCCCTCCCTCCCTCACTCACAAGGGAGAGTGAGTAATTCTGTAAAAAAAAGAAGAGCATGCCAACAATGGGTAACTATTATAGTTAGGTTCTCGATCATAGTAAACCCGTTGATTTAGAGTTTATTTGCACAATGACTACGTCATATTAGATGCCATTTAAATACCAAATCCAGTTCTCCACTAAATGCAGACACAAGTCTAACACTATTCAACCCATCTCTACCAGCCTTTTCATAACAAACCACTAAGCTATCTAAACCAGTTTCCACACTTATATAAATAGAGAAAAACTTCACCCTATATAACCTATCTCAGAAAACAAACAAAATCAATTAATATTGCATTAACTGGCAACCCCCCATTCATAAAATCAACTTCTTTCCTTCCACACCAACCATCGTATTTCTTTGCTCGCACATAATCTTTAATCTAAAGTTATTAAATGATATTACTCACCTCACTCTCCTTCTTTCTCCTTCTTTCTCCTTCCTTCCTTCCTTCCTTCCTTCCTTCCTTCCTTCCTTCCTTCCTTCCTTCCTTCCTTCCTTCCTTCCTTCCTTCCCTCTAACTCGTTGCAGTTGTTCAGCTTCGACCCATCAAACCCGGACTCGACTGACTCACTTCTGCTGCTCGTTCCAAGGCTTTTTCCTCATACGATGTTGGCTGGTGTGAAGTAATTACTGCAATTCAAATTAACACGATTCATTAATGTACATAACCAATTAACATAATCGTCTCCTACTTGATTTTGACTAGTTGATAGGGTTGTTTTTGGTCTCCCCGAAGGGAGTGGACCGATCCCAGAGGTACTGCAATACCGGGCCGATCCGCGGCAAAGGTGGAGCAAGCTCCTAGCACTTCGCCATGTTGCAAAAATCAGTTTAATATCGAGGATCCCACATGGGGATCGTATCAGATATTAAGCTGATAAGAACAGATACTACACTTTGATCTTAGCCAAAAGGCCGAGAAGCGATAGGATGCATGGTTGCTCTGCAACACCAGGCAACAATTGCGGCTAGAAACCACGTAGCGAGTTTCAATTGCAAAAGGGCATGTGATTATCGTTGAGTAATATTCGAATTCAAGCATACATATAAACGCCATGCAGTAAAGGCTTTAACCATTTCTTACCTGATCAATGAATTTATATATATATGCAAATTCATGATATTACATGGTTTCATTCATGAGTAGTGAATATGTAACTGGCGGCAAAGTGGTAAACAGACTCGCGTGGCGTTTCACGAATTCGCTCCTGGCCAGGGAGTATAGCGCTTAACTCTAATACATAAACCTCCATTTGTCATGTGTCTTAAGGTAGCTACAGCTTTTGAAAAGTACAATAACGAATTAAAAGTGCAAGGGGCCTGTTACGCCAACGCTCGTCAAAAAATATAAATAGGAGACGTTCTCTCTCTGATACCATAACAGAAAACGAACAGCACTATTACGCGCCAACTATTCCATTTTTGTATATATATCACGACTTTTTCACATCTAACACTTTGCTTGATACATCGTTTTCACAAACCGGAGACGAGGCGAAGCGAGGCAGGGCTGGGTGGCGAGAGGCTAGAGGCTAGAGGCTAGAGGCGAGAGGCGAGAGGCGAGAGGCGAGAGACGAGACGAGAGACGAGAGACGAGAGACGAGAGACGAGAGACGAGAGACGAGAGACGAGAGACGAGAGACGAGAGACGAGAGACGAGAGACGAGAGACGAGAGACGAGAGACGAGAGACTAGAGACTAGAGACTAGACTAGAGACGAGAGACGAGAGACGAGAGACGAGAGACGAGAGACGTGATGCCATGCCATGCCATGCCATGCCATGCCATGCCATTCAATGCCTTGTGATTCAATACCATGCAGTTCAATGCGATGCGATGCAATGACATGCGATTCGATGCCATGCGAGGCGAGGCGAGGCGATGCATCATCTAACATAACGGGATTCCCTGGAAAACGACTCTGTTGTTGAATGAACAACAAAGTTAAGATATAAGAAGATGTAAGTAATTCGAGAAGTCTGAGTACTGTAGGTACTATAGCAAATTCATTGCTTAATATATGTGAATGTGTAAGGAATCCATCCATCGCTTTTACCGAGTATACAAATACTCGCTCATTGTTGGTGTTTAGGGAGGTAAATGAAGTATTGCAAAGCTAATTACGAAACTAGCTTTCACAATGACATTTGGTGGTTGGTCGCTTTGCAAATTATAGTAGATTCTATATCAATTTTATTCGTTATTTTACGTGAATGAATGTGTGCCTGCATACATTGCCTAAATAAAGAATGTAAATATACGTCGGTGGTGTTTAGAGGGGTGAATGAAGCATTTGAAATCTAAATAGGAAACTAGCATTCAAATGGAGAGGGGTGAGAGTGCAGGTGCGCTTGAACTTGGGTGGGTTCTGGGTTTCATTGACGTATATATTACAGGTGAATGTGTGCATCGAATGCTCGATTGAAGTATATAAATACACATTGTTAGTGTGTATTGAGGTAAATGATGGATTGTAAAGCTAATCAAGACACTGGAATTCACTTTGAGGCTAGTGGCTGGCCGGCTGGCAGGCAAGCGTGGAAGTGGCAAACGATCGTTGAGTTGCCGTGTAAAACCACACCAAAGCAACACCTCCCTCCATCTCAAGTCGAATTTCGTCTTTATTACGCATTGGTACATTCCAGCAATGGTAAATTAAATAGATAAACGTCTAATCTTGATGTATGTATGAATATAATTTCGCCGTCAGAGCCGACTAAGGAATTCCGAGTGATATACACACACACTCCTCCCTCCCTCCCTCACTCACAAGGGAGAGTGAGTAATTCTGTAAAAAAAAGAAGAGCATGCCAACAATGGGTAACTATTATAGTTAGGTTCTCGATCATAGTAAACCCGTTGATTTAGAGTTTATTTGCACAATGACTACGTCATATTAGATGCCATTTAAATACCAAATCCAGTTCTCCACTAAATGCAGACACAAGTCTAACACTATTCAACCCATCTCTACCAGCCTTTTCATAACAAACCACTAAGCTATCTAAACCAGTTTCCACACTTATATAAATAGAGAAAAACTTCACCCTATATAACCTATCTCAGAAAACAAACAAAATCAATTAATATTGCATTAACTGGCAACCCCCCATTCATAAAATCAACTTCTTTCCTTCCACACCAACCATCGTATTTCTTTGCTCGCACATAATCTTTAATCTAAAGTTATTAAATGATATTACTCACCTCACTCTCCTTCTTTCTCCTTCTTTCTCCTTCCTTCCTTCCTTCCTTCCTTCCTTCCTTCCTTCCTTCCTTCCTTCCTTCCTTCCTTCCTTCCTTCCTTCCTTCCTTCCCTCTAACTCGTTGCAGTTGTTCAGCTTCGACCCATCAAACCCGGACTCGACTGACTCACTTCTGCTGCTCGTTCCAAGGCTTTTTCCTCATACGATGTTGGCTGGTGTGAAGTAATTACTGCAATTCAAATTAACACGATTCATTAATGTACATAACCAATTAACATAATCGTCTCCTACTTGATTTTGACTAGTTGATAGGGTTGTTTTTGGTCTCCCCGAAGGGAGTGGACCGATCCCAGAGGTACTGCAATACCGGGCCGATCCGCGGCAAAGGTGGAGCAAGCTCCTAGCACTTCGCCATGTTGCAAAAATCAGTTTAATATCGAGGATCCCACATGGGGATCGTATCAGATATTAAGCTGATAAGAACAGATACTACACTTTGATCTTAGCCAAAAGGCCGAGAAGCGATAGGATGCATGGTTGCTCTGCAACACCAGGCAACAATTGCGGCTAGAAACCACGTAGCGAGTTTCAATTGCAAAAGGGCATGTGATTATCGTTGAGTAATATTCGAATTCAAGCATACATATAAACGCCATGCAGTAAAGGCTTTAACCATTTCTTACCTGATCAATGAATTTATATATATATGCAAATTCATGATATTACATGGTTTCATTCATGAGTAGTGAATATGTAACTGGCGGCAAAGTGGTAAACAGACTCGCGTGGCGTTTCACGAATTCGCTCCTGGCCAGGGAGTATAGCGCTTAACTCTAATACATAAACCTCCATTTGTCATGTGTCTTAAGGTAGCTACAGCTTTTGAAAAGTACAATAACGAATTAAAAGTGCAAGGGGCCTGTTACGCCAACGCTCGTCAAAAAATATAAATAGGAGACGTTCTCTCTCTGATACCATAACAGAAAACGAACAGCACTATTACGCGCCAACTATTCCATTTTTGTATATATATCACGACTTTTTCACATCTAACACTTTGCTTGATACATCGTTTTCACAAACCGGAGACGAGGCGAAGCGAGGCAGGGCTGGGTGGCGAGAGGCTAGAGGCTAGAGGCTAGAGGCGAGAGGCGAGAGGCGAGAGGCGAGAGACGAGAGACGAGAGACGAGAGACGAGAGACGAGAGACGAGAGACGAGAGACGAGAGACGAGAGACGAGAGACGAGAGACGAGAGACGAGAGACGAGAGACGAGAGACGAGAGACGAGAGACGAGAGACTAGAGACTAGAGACTAGAGACGAGAGACGAGAGACGAGAGACGAGAGACGAGAGACGTGATGCCATGCCATGCCATGCCATGCCATGCCATGCCATTCAATGCCTTGTGATTCAATACCATGCAGTTCAATGCGATGCGATGCAATGACATGCGATTCGATGCCATGCGAGGCGAGGCGAGGCGATGCATCATCTAACATAACGGGATTCCCTGGAAAACGACTCTGTTGTTGAATGAACAACAAAGTTAAGATATAAGAAGATGTAAGTAATTCGAGAAGTCTGAGTACTGTAGGTACTATAGCAAATTCATTGCTTAATATATGTGAATGTGTAAGGAATCCATCCATCGCTTTTACCGAGTATACAAATACTCGCTCATTGTTGGTGTTTAGGGAGGTAAATGAAGTATTGCAAAGCTAATTACGAAACTAGCTTTCACAATGACATTTGGTGGTTGGTCGCTTTGCAAATTATAGTAGATTCTATATCAATTTTATTCGTTATTTTACGTGAATGAATGTGTGCCTGCATACATTGCCTAAATAAAGAATGTAAATATACGTCGGTGGTGTTTAGAGGGGTGAATGAAGCATTTGAAATCTAAATAGGAAACTAGCATTCAAATGGAGAGGGGTGAGAGTGCAGGTGCGCTTGAACTTGGGTGGGTTCTGGGTTTCATTGACGTATATATTACAGGTGAATGTGTGCATCGAATGCTCGATTGAAGTATATAAATACACATTGTTAGTGTGTATTGAGGTAAATGATGGATTGTAAAGCTAATCAAGACACTGGAATTCACTTTGAGGCTAGTGGCTGGCCGGCTGGCAGGCAAGCGTGGAAGTGGCAAACGATCGTTGAGTTGCCGTGTAAAACCACACCAAAGCAACACCTCCCTCCATCTCAAGTCGAATTTCGTCTTTATTACGCATTGGTACATTCCAGCAATGGTAAATTAAATAGATAAACGTCTAATCTTGATGTATGTATGAATATAATTTCGCCGTCAGAGCCGACTAAGGAATTCCGAGTGATATACACACACACTCCTCCCTCCCTCCCTCACTCACAAGGGAGAGTGAGTAATTCTGTAAAAAAAAGAAGAGCATGCCAACAATGGGTAACTATTATAGTTAGGTTCTCGATCATAGTAAACCCGTTGATTTAGAGTTTATTTGCACAATGACTACGTCATATTAGATGCCATTTAAATACCAAATCCAGTTCTCCACTAAATGCAGACACAAGTCTAACACTATTCAACCCATCTCTACCAGCCTTTTCATAACAAACCACTAAGCTATCTAAACCAGTTTCCACACTTATATAAATAGAGAAAAACTTCACCCTATATAACCTATCTCAGAAAACAAACAAAATCAATTAATATTGCATTAACTGGCAACCCCCCATTCATAAAATCAACTTCTTTCCTTCCACACCAACCATCGTATTTCTTTGCTCGCACATAATCTTTAATCTAAAGTTATTAAATGATATTACTCACCTCACTCTCCTTCTTTCTCCTTCTTTCTCCTTCCTTCCTTCCTTCCTTCCTTCCTTCCTTCCTTCCTTCCTTCCTTCCTTCCTTCCTTCCTTCCTTCCTTCCTTCCCTCTAACTCGTTGCAGTTGTTCAGCTTCGACCCATCAAACCCGGACTCGACTGACTCACTTCTGCTGCTCGTTCCAAGGCTTTTTCCTCATACGATGTTGGCTGGTGTGAAGTAATTACTGCAATTCAAATTAACACGATTCATTAATGTACATAACCAATTAACATAATCGTCTCCTACTTGATTTTGACTAGTTGATAGGGTTGTTTTTGGTCTCCCCGAAGGGAGTGGACCGATCCCAGAGGTACTGCAATACCGGGCCGATCCGCGGCAAAGGTGGAGCAAGCTCCTAGCACTTCGCCATGTTGCAAAAATCAGTTTAATATCGAGGATCCCACATGGGGATCGTATCAGATATTAAGCTGATAAGAACAGATACTACACTTTGATCTTAGCCAAAAGGCCGAGAAGCGATAGGATGCATGGTTGCTCTGCAACACCAGGCAACAATTGCGGCTAGAAACCACGTAGCGAGTTTCAATTGCAAAAGGGCATGTGATTATCGTTGAGTAATATTCGAATTCAAGCATACATATAAACGCCATGCAGTAAAGGCTTTAACCATTTCTTACCTGATCAATGAATTTATATATATATGCAAATTCATGATATTACATGGTTTCATTCATGAGTAGTGAATATGTAACTGGCGGCAAAGTGGTAAACAGACTCGCGTGGCGTTTCACGAATTCGCTCCTGGCCAGGGAGTATAGCGCTTAACTCTAATACATAAACCTCCATTTGTCATGTGTCTTAAGGTAGCTACAGCTTTTGAAAAGTACAATAACGAATTAAAAGTGCAAGGGGCCTGTTACGCCAACGCTCGTCAAAAAATATAAATAGGAGACGTTCTCTCTCTGATACCATAACAGAAAACGAACAGCACTATTACGCGCCAACTATTCCATTTTTGTATATATATCACGACTTTTTCACATCTAACACTTTGCTTGATACATCGTTTTCACAAACCGGAGACGAGGCGAAGCGAGGCAGGGCTGGGTGGCGAGAGGCTAGAGGCTAGAGGCTAGAGGCGAGAGGCGAGAGGCGAGAGGCGAGAGACGAGAGACGAGAGACGAGAGACGAGAGACGAGAGACGAGAGACGAGAGACGAGAGACGAGAGACGAGAGACGAGAGACGAGAGACGAGAGACGAGAGACGAGAGACGAGAGACGAGAGACTAGAGACTAGAGACTAGAGACGAGAGACGAGAGACGAGAGACGAGAGACGAGAGACGTGATGCCATGCCATGCCATGCCATGCCATGCCATGCCATTCAATGCCTTGTGATTCAATACCATGCAGTTCAATGCGATGCGATGCAATGACATGCGATTCGATGCCATGCGAGGCGAGGCGAGGCGATGCATCATCTAACATAACGGGATTCCCTGGAAAACGACTCTGTTGTTGAATGAACAACAAAGTTAAGATATAAGAAGATGTAAGTAATTCGAGAAGTCTGAGTACTGTAGGTACTATAGCAAATTCATTGCTTAATATATGTGAATGTGTAAGGAATCCATCCATCGCTTTTACCGAGTATACAAATACTCGCTCATTGTTGGTGTTTAGGGAGGTAAATGAAGTATTGCAAAGCTAATTACGAAACTAGCTTTCACAATGACATTTGGTGGTTGGTCGCTTTGCAAATTATAGTAGATTCTATATCAATTTTATTCGTTATTTTACGTGAATGAATGTGTGCCTGCATACATTGCCTAAATAAAGAATGTAAATATACGTCGGTGGTGTTTAGAGGGGTGAATGAAGCATTTGAAATCTAAATAGGAAACTAGCATTCAAATGGAGAGGGGTGAGAGTGCAGGTGCGCTTGAACTTGGGTGGGTTCTGGGTTTCATTGACGTATATATTACAGGTGAATGTGTGCATCGAATGCTCGATTGAAGTATATAAATACACATTGTTAGTGTGTATTGAGGTAAATGATGGATTGTAAAGCTAATCAAGACACTGGAATTCACTTTGAGGCTAGTGGCTGGCCGGCTGGCAGGCAAGCGTGGAAGTGGCAAACGATCGTTGAGTTGCCGTGTAAAACCACACCAAAGCAACACCTCCCTCCATCTCAAGTCGAATTTCGTCTTTATTACGCATTGGTACATTCCAGCAATGGTAAATTAAATAGATAAACGTCTAATCTTGATGTATGTATGAATATAATTTCGCCGTCAGAGCCGACTAAGGAATTCCGAGTGATATACACACACACTCCTCCCTCCCTCCCTCACTCACAAGGGAGAGTGAGTAATTCTGTAAAAAAAAGAAGAGCATGCCAACAATGGGTAACTATTATAGTTAGGTTCTCGATCATAGTAAACCCGTTGATTTAGAGTTTATTTGCACAATGACTACGTCATATTAGATGCCATTTAAATACCAAATCCAGTTCTCCACTAAATGCAGACACAAGTCTAACACTATTCAACCCATCTCTACCAGCCTTTTCATAACAAACCACTAAGCTATCTAAACCAGTTTCCACACTTATATAAATAGAGAAAAACTTCACCCTATATAACCTATCTCAGAAAACAAACAAAATCAATTAATATTGCATTAACTGGCAACCCCCCATTCATAAAATCAACTTCTTTCCTTCCACACCAACCATCGTATTTCTTTGCTCGCACATAATCTTTAATCTAAAGTTATTAAATGATATTACTCACCTCACTCTCCTTCTTTCTCCTTCTTTCTCCTTCCTTCCTTCCTTCCTTCCTTCCTTCCTTCCTTCCTTCCTTCCTTCCTTCCTTCCTTCCTTCCTTCCTTCCTTCCCTCTAACTCGTTGCAGTTGTTCAGCTTCGACCCATCAAACCCGGACTCGACTGACTCACTTCTGCTGCTCGTTCCAAGGCTTTTTCCTCATACGATGTTGGCTGGTGTGAAGTAATTACTGCAATTCAAATTAACACGATTCATTAATGTACATAACCAATTAACATAATCGTCTCCTACTTGATTTTGACTAGTTGATAGGGTTGTTTTTGGTCTCCCCGAAGGGAGTGGACCGATCCCAGAGGTACTGCAATACCGGGCCGATCCGCGGCAAAGGTGGAGCAAGCTCCTAGCACTTCGCCATGTTGCAAAAATCAGTTTAATATCGAGGATCCCACATGGGGATCGTATCAGATATTAAGCTGATAAGAACAGATACTACACTTTGATCTTAGCCAAAAGGCCGAGAAGCGATAGGATGCATGGTTGCTCTGCAACACCAGGCAACAATTGCGGCTAGAAACCACGTAGCGAGTTTCAATTGCAAAAGGGCATGTGATTATCGTTGAGTAATATTCGAATTCAAGCATACATATAAACGCCATGCAGTAAAGGCTTTAACCATTTCTTACCTGATCAATGAATTTATATATATATGCAAATTCATGATATTACATGGTTTCATTCATGAGTAGTGAATATGTAACTGGCGGCAAAGTGGTAAACAGACTCGCGTGGCGTTTCACGAATTCGCTCCTGGCCAGGGAGTATAGCGCTTAACTCTAATACATAAACCTCCATTTGTCATGTGTCTTAAGGTAGCTACAGCTTTTGAAAAGTACAATAACGAATTAAAAGTGCAAGGGGCCTGTTACGCCAACGCTCGTCAAAAAATATAAATAGGAGACGTTCTCTCTCTGATACCATAACAGAAAACGAACAGCACTATTACGCGCCAACTATTCCATTTTTGTATATATATCACGACTTTTTCACATCTAACACTTTGCTTGATACATCGTTTTCACAAACCGGAGACGAGGCGAAGCGAGGCAGGGCTGGGTGGCGAGAGGCTAGAGGCTAGAGGCTAGAGGCGAGAGGCGAGAGGCGAGAGGCGAGAGACGAGAGACGAGAGACGAGAGACGAGAGACGAGAGACGAGAGACGAGAGACGAGAGACGAGAGACGAGAGACGAGAGACGAGAGACGAGAGACGAGAGACGAGAGACGAGAGACGAGAGACTAGAGACTAGAGACTAGAGACGAGAGACGAGAGACGAGAGACGAGAGACGAGAGACGTGATGCCATGCCATGCCATGCCATGCCATGCCATGCCATTCAATGCCTTGTGATTCAATACCATGCAGTTCAATGCGATGCGATGCAATGACATGCGATTCGATGCCATGCGAGGCGAGGCGAGGCGATGCATCATCTAACATAACGGGATTCCCTGGAAAACGACTCTGTTGTTGAATGAACAACAAAGTTAAGATATAAGAAGATGTAAGTAATTCGAGAAGTCTGAGTACTGTAGGTACTATAGCAAATTCATTGCTTAATATATGTGAATGTGTAAGGAATCCATCCATCGCTTTTACCGAGTATACAAATACTCGCTCATTGTTGGTGTTTAGGGAGGTAAATGAAGTATTGCAAAGCTAATTACGAAACTAGCTTTCACAATGACATTTGGTGGTTGGTCGCTTTGCAAATTATAGTAGATTCTATATCAATTTTATTCGTTATTTTACGTGAATGAATGTGTGCCTGCATACATTGCCTAAATAAAGAATGTAAATATACGTCGGTGGTGTTTAGAGGGGTGAATGAAGCATTTGAAATCTAAATAGGAAACTAGCATTCAAATGGAGAGGGGTGAGAGTGCAGGTGCGCTTGAACTTGGGTGGGTTCTGGGTTTCATTGACGTATATATTACAGGTGAATGTGTGCATCGAATGCTCGATTGAAGTATATAAATACACATTGTTAGTGTGTATTGAGGTAAATGATGGATTGTAAAGCTAATCAAGACACTGGAATTCACTTTGAGGCTAGTGGCTGGCCGGCTGGCAGGCAAGCGTGGAAGTGGCAAACGATCGTTGAGTTGCCGTGTAAAACCACACCAAAGCAACACCTCCCTCCATCTCAAGTCGAATTTCGTCTTTATTACGCATTGGTACATTCCAGCAATGGTAAATTAAATAGATAAACGTCTAATCTTGATGTATGTATGAATATAATTTCGCCGTCAGAGCCGACTAAGGAATTCCGAGTGATATACACACACACTCCTCCCTCCCTCCCTCACTCACAAGGGAGAGTGAGTAATTCTGTAAAAAAAGAAGAGCATGCCAACAATGGGTAACTATTATAGTTAGGTTCTCGATCATAGTAAACCCGTTGATTTAGAGTTTATTTGCACAATGACTACGTCATATTAGATGCCATTTAAATACCAAATCCAGTTCTCCACTAAATGCAGACACAAGTCTAACACTATTCAACCCATCTCTACCAGCCTTTTCATAACAAACCACTAAGCTATCTAAACCAGTTTCCACACTTATATAAATAGAGAAAAACTTCACCCTATATAACCTATCTCAGAAAACAAACAAAATCAATTAATATTGCATTAACTGGCAACCCCCCATTCATAAAATCAACTTCTTTCCTTCCACACCAACCATCGTATTTCTTTGCTCGCACATAATCTTTAATCTAAAGTTATTAAATGATATTACTCACCTCACTCTCCTTCTTTCTCCTCTTTCTCCTTCCTTCCTTCCTTCCTTCCTTCCTTCCTTCCTTCCTTCCTTCCTTCCTTCCTTCCTTCCTTCCTTCCTTCCTTCCCTCTAACTCGTTGCAGTTGTTCAGCTTCGACCCATCAAACCCGGACTCGACTGACTCACTTCTGCTGCTCGTTCCAAGGCTTTTTCCTCATACGATGTTGGCTGGTGTGAAGTAATTACTGCAATTCAAATTAACACGATTCATTAATGTACATAACCAATTAACATAATCGTCTCCTACTTGATTTTGACTAGTTGATAGGGTTGTTTTTGGTCTCCCCGAAGGGAGTGGACCGATCCCAGAGGTACTGCAATACCGGGCCGATCCGCGGCAAAGGTGGAGCAAGCTCCTAGCACTTCGCCATGTTGCAAAAATCAGTTTAATATCGAGGATCCCACATGGGGATCGTATCAGATATTAAGCTGATAAGAACAGATACTACACTTTGATCTTAGCCAAAAGGCCGAGAAGCGATAGGATGCATGGTTGCTCTGCAACACCAGGCAACAATTGCGGCTAGAAACCACGTAGCGAGTTTCAATTGCAAAAGGGCATGTGATTATCGTTGAGTAATATTCGAATTCAAGCATACATATAAACGCCATGCAGTAAAGGCTTTAACCATTTCTTACCTGATCAATGAATTTATATATATATGCAAATTCATGATATTACATGGTTTCATTCATGAGTAGTGAATATGTAACTGGCGGCAAAGTGGTAAACAGACTCGCGTGGCGTTTCACGAATTCGCTCCTGGCCAGGGAGTATAGCGCTTAACTCTAATACATAAACCTCCATTTGTCATGTGTCTTAAGGTAGCTACAGCTTTTGAAAAGTACAATAACGAATTAAAAGTGCAAGGGGCCTGTTACGCCAACGCTCGTCAAAAAATATAAATAGGAGACGTTCTCTCTCTGATACCATAACAGAAAACGAACAGCACTATTACGCGCCAACTATTCCATTTTTGTATATATATCACGACTTTTTCACATCTAACACTTTGCTTGATACATCGTTTTCACAAACCGGAGACGAGGCGAAGCGAGGCAGGGCTGGGTGGCGAGAGGCTAGAGGCTAGAGGCTAGAGGCGAGAGGCGAGAGGCGAGAGGCGAGAGACGAGAGACGAGAGACGAGAGACGAGAGACGAGAGACGAGAGACGAGAGACGAGAGACGAGAGACGAGAGACGAGAGACGAGAGACGAGAGACGAGAGACGAGAGACGAGAGACGAGAGACGAGAGACGAGAGACTAGAGACTAGAGACGAGAGACGAGAGACGAGAGACGAGAGACGAGAGACGTGATGCCATGCCATGCCATGCCATGCCATGCCATGCCATTCAATGCCTTGTGATTCAATACCATGCAGTTCAATGCGATGCGATGCAATGACATGCGATTCGATGCCATGCGAGGCGAGGCGAGGCGATGCATCATCTAACATAACGGGATTCCCTGGAAAACGACTCTGTTGTTGAATGAACAACAAAGTTAAGATATAAGAAGATGTAAGTAATTCGAGAAGTCTGAGTACTGTAGGTACTATAGCAAATTCATTGCTTAATATATGTGAATGTGTAAGGAATCCATCCATCGCTTTTACCGAGTATACAAATACTCGCTCATTGTTGGTGTTTAGGGAGGTAAATGAAGTATTGCAAAGCTAATTACGAAACTAGCTTTCACAATGACATTTGGTGGTTGGTCGCTTTGCAAATTATAGTAGATTCTATATCAATTTTATTCGTTATTTTACGTGAATGAATGTGTGCCTGCATACATTGCCTAAATAAAGAATGTAAATATACGTCGGTGGTGTTTAGAGGGGTGAATGAAGCATTTGAAATCTAAATAGGAAACTAGCATTCAAATGGAGAGGGGTGAGAGTGCAGGTGCGCTTGAACTTGGGTGGGTTCTGGGTTTCATTGACGTATATATTACAGGTGAATGTGTGCATCGAATGCTCGATTGAAGTATATAAATACACATTGTTAGTGTGTATTGAGGTAAATGATGGATTGTAAAGCTAATCAAGACACTGGAATTCACTTTGAGGCTAGTGGCTGGCCGGCTGGCAGGCAAGCGTGGAAGTGGCAAACGATCGTTGAGTTGCCGTGTAAAACCACACCAAAGCAACACCTCCCTCCATCTCAAGTCGAATTTCGTCTTTATTACGCATTGGTACATTCCAGCAATGGTAAATTAAATAGATAAACGTCTAATCTTGATGTATGTATGAATATAATTTCGCCGTCAGAGCCGACTAAGGAATTCCGAGTGATATACACACACACTCCTCCCTCCCTCCCTCACTCACAAGGGAGAGTGAGTAATTCTGTAAAAAAAAGAAGAGCATGCCAACAATGGGTAACTATTATAGTTAGGTTCTCGATCATAGTAAACCCGTTGATTTAGAGTTTATTTGCACAATGACTACGTCATATTAGATGCCATTTAAATACCAAATCCAGTTCTCCACTAAATGCAGACACAAGTCTAACACTATTCAACCCATCTCTACCAGCCTTTTCATAACAAACCACTAAGCTATCTAAACCAGTTTCCACACTTATATAAATAGAGAAAAACTTCACCCTATATAACCTATCTCAGAAAACAAACAAAATCAATTAATATTGCATTAACTGGCAACCCCCCATTCATAAAATCAACTTCTTTCCTTCCACACCAACCATCGTATTTCTTTGCTCGCACATAATCTTTAATCTAAAGTTATTAAATGATATTACTCACCTCACTCTCCTTCTTTCTCCTTCTTTCTCCTTCCTTCCTTCCTTCCTTCCTTCCTTCCTTCCTTCCTTCCTTCCTTCCTTCCTTCCTTCCTTCCTTCCTTCCTTCCCTCTAACTCGTTGCAGTTGTTCAGCTTCGACCCATCAAACCCGGACTCGACTGACTCACTTCTGCTGCTCGTTCCAAGGCTTTTTCCTCATACGATGTTGGCTGGTGTGAAGTAATTACTGCAATTCAAATTAACACGATTCATTAATGTACATAACCAATTAACATAATCGTCTCCTACTTGATTTTGACTAGTTGATAGGGTTGTTTTTGGTCTCCCCGAAGGGAGTGGACCGATCCCAGAGGTACTGCAATACCGGGCCGATCCGCGGCAAAGGTGGAGCAAGCTCCTAGCACTTCGCCATGTTGCAAAAATCAGTTTAATATCGAGGATCCCACATGGGGATCGTATCAGATATTAAGCTGATAAGAACAGATACTACACTTTGATCTTAGCCAAAAGGCCGAGAAGCGATAGGATGCATGGTTGCTCTGCAACACCAGGCAACAATTGCGGCTAGAAACCACGTAGCGAGTTTCAATTGCAAAAGGGCATGTGATTATCGTTGAGTAATATTCGAATTCAAGCATACATATAAACGCCATGCAGTAAAGGCTTTAACCATTTCTTACCTGATCAATGAATTTATATATATATGCAAATTCATGATATTACATGGTTTCATTCATGAGTAGTGAATATGTAACTGGCGGCAAAGTGGTAAACAGACTCGCGTGGCGTTTCACGAATTCGCTCCTGGCCAGGGAGTATAGCGCTTAACTCTAATACATAAACCTCCATTTGTCATGTGTCTTAAGGTAGCTACAGCTTTTGAAAAGTACAATAACGAATTAAAAGTGCAAGGGGCCTGTTACGCCAACGCTCGTCAAAAAATATAAATAGGAGACGTTCTCTCTCTGATACCATAACAGAAAACGAACAGCACTATTACGCGCCAACTATTCCATTTTTGTATATATATCACGACTTTTTCACATCTAACACTTTGCTTGATACATCGTTTTCACAAACCGGAGACGAGGCGAAGCGAGGCAGGGCTGGGTGGCGAGAGGCTAGAGGCTAGAGGCTAGAGGCGAGAGGCGAGAGGCGAGAGGCGAGAGACGAGAGACGAGAGACGAGAGACGAGAGACGAGAGACGAGAGACGAGAGACGAGAGACGAGAGACGAGAGACGAGAGACGAGAGACGAGAGACGAGAGACGAGAGACGAGAGACGAGAGACGAGAGACTAGAGACTAGAGACTAGAGACGAGAGACGAGAGACGAGAGACGAGAGACGAGAGACGTGATGCCATGCCATGCCATGCCATGCCATGCCATGCCATTCAATGCCTTGTGATTCAATACCATGCAGTTCAATGCGATGCGATGCAATGACATGCGATTCGATGCCATGCGAGGCGAGGCGAGGCGATGCATCATCTAACATAACGGGATTCCCTGGAAAACGACTCTGTTGTTGAATGAACAACAAAGTTAAGATATAAGAAGATGTAAGTAATTCGAGAAGTCTGAGTACTGTAGGTACTATAGCAAATTCATTGCTTAATATATGTGAATGTGTAAGGAATCCATCCATCGCTTTTACCGAGTATACAAATACTCGCTCATTGTTGGTGTTTAGGGAGGTAAATGAAGTATTGCAAAGCTAATTACGAAACTAGCTTTCACAATGACATTTGGTGGTTGGTCGCTTTGCAAATTATAGTAGATTCTATATCAATTTTATTCGTTATTTTACGTGAATGAATGTGTGCCTGCATACATTGCCTAAATAAAGAATGTAAATATACGTCGGTGGTGTTTAGAGGGGTGAATGAAGCATTTGAAATCTAAATAGGAAACTAGCATTCAAATGGAGAGGGGTGAGAGTGCAGGTGCGCTTGAACTTGGGTGGGTTCTGGGTTTCATTGACGTATATATTACAGGTGAATGTGTGCATCGAATGCTCGATTGAAGTATATAAATACACATTGTTAGTGTGTATTGAGGTAAATGATGGATTGTAAAGCTAATCAAGACACTGGAATTCACTTTGAGGCTAGTGGCTGGCCGGCTGGCAGGCAAGCGTGGAAGTGGCAAACGATCGTTGAGTTGCCGTGTAAAACCACACCAAAGCAACACCTCCCTCCATCTCAAGTCGAATTTCGTCTTTATTACGCATTGGTACATTCCAGCAATGGTAAATTAAATAGATAAACGTCTAATCTTGATGTATGTATGAATATAATTTCGCCGTCAGAGCCGACTAAGGAATTCCGAGTGATATACACACACACTCCTCCCTCCCTCCCTCACTCACAAGGGAGAGTGAGTAATTCTGTAAAAAAAAGAAGAGCATGCCAACAATGGGTAACTATTATAGTTAGGTTCTCGATCATAGTAAACCCGTTGATTTAGAGTTTATTTGCACAATGACTACGTCATATTAGATGCCATTTAAATACCAAATCCAGTTCTCCACTAAATGCAGACACAAGTCTAACACTATTCAACCCATCTCTACCAGCCTTTTCATAACAAACCACTAAGCTATCTAAACCAGTTTCCACACTTATATAAATAGAGAAAAACTTCACCCTATATAACCTATCTCAGAAAACAAACAAAATCAATTAATATTGCATTAACTGGCAACCCCCCATTCATAAAATCAACTTCTTTCCTTCCACACCAACCATCGTATTTCTTTGCTCGCACATAATCTTTAATCTAAAGTTATTAAATGATATTACTCACCTCACTCTCCTTCTTTCTCCTTCTTTCTCCTTCCTTCCTTCCTTCCTTCCTTCCTTCCTTCCTTCCTTCCTTCCTTCCTTCCTTCCTTCCTTCCTTCCTTCCTTCCCTCTAACTCGTTGCAGTTGTTCAGCTTCGACCCATCAAACCCGGACTCGACTGACTCACTTCTGCTGCTCGTTCCAAGGCTTTTTCCTCATACGATGTTGGCTGGTGTGAAGTAATTACTGCAATTCAAATTAACACGATTCATTAATGTACATAACCAATTAACATAATCGTCTCCTACTTGATTTTGACTAGTTGATAGGGTTGTTTTTGGTCTCCCCGAAGGGAGTGGACCGATCCCAGAGGTACTGCAATACCGGGCCGATCCGCGGCAAAGGTGGAGCAAGCTCCTAGCACTTCGCCATGTTGCAAAAATCAGTTTAATATCGAGGATCCCACATGGGGATCGTATCAGATATTAAGCTGATAAGAACAGATTTTATTTTCAAAAAATGGTACAGAGTGTCTTTTTACAATGCTTTCATTGCCTAGCTTAACATTTTACAGCAAGAGCTAAGGTTTACAAAGGAGCTTTTATGCAAGTTACATAGTATGAATTCATTTTGAGCCTAACATTTATACAATACAAAATTTTTTACATACAAGCTAATATACATATTATACATATCATTCATACTGTCGTGCTCCAGTGATGTGCTCGATGTACCGCATCCTCGACCATCTGATGGCGTCGCTCACACACAGCTTCCTGAAGGTCGCGAGGTACTTCTTCGAAGCCAATCTCTTCATCAGACGCTCGTTGTGGGGGTCGTACGATCCTAGGGGTCCTACGATGAAGGCGTGGACGGTCACTCTGTTGTACCGCGGCAGGGCCCTCATCTCGGCGGCGAGGTCGGCGTACTTCATCTCCTTTTCGGTCCGAGCTTCCGTGAAGGCGGCTTCCGTGTTCTCGAAGGGGCAGGTGACATCTATGATCAGCAGTTCGTTGTCCTTCTCAATGACGAGGTCGGGTTTCAGAACACTGTCTGCTCTTGGAACTCGCTGGTTTTCTGCTGTCACTTTCCAGTGGCGTCCCAAGGCGGCTGTCTTGATCCTGTCCACCAAGGCGTTGTGGCGTCTTCTGTAGGCGTCCGAGTATGTCATGCAGTGACACATGACATGTGGCAAAGTTTCAATTTGCCAGGCGCATCGTCGGCAGTTCTTGTTGGTGTTTGGTCGTCGGGTGGCTCCATTCAGGGGAAGCAAGTTCAACCTTGCTCGGTGGATGAAGCGCCAGTCAGCAAACGTTGTGTACTCCCCCTCTCTCATGAAGTGGGAGGAGGCTTTTTCTTGAGAGACTACACACATCGCTTTTCCTTGGTCTCGTAGTGTGTGTAGGCGGGCGTCGCGAAGTTGTCTGTGATGGTTTCTGATGGTTCTGGCTACAATTCTTCTTGCAGCAGCCTTCAAGGTCTTGTCACCACAGGTTATGGAGACGTTCTCTCCATCAGCTGTCCATGTCGTTTCCATTCTTCCAGAGGCATCTCTTGCCCGAGACCAGATGGTTTGGATAGTGCTGGATCTTCCAGGTAGTTCGGCCTTGGAGAGATAGGAGCAGACATGTTCAGGAGTTACTTCTTCTTCTTCTTCTTGTCTTCTTTTGGCCACTACGAGGCGGCAGTCTTCTCGTGCGATATCCCTTGTATCAACATCTGGCGAGTTTAGGAGTTTGAATGCAGTGTCGATTAGGAATAGGTCGGAGTCTTCTGCTGCTAGAGGGATCCCACAGGATCCTGCTCGTGTGCTGCCATACAGGTATCCGTTGGCTGCGCGGCTTGGTAGGTAGAGGGTCTTCTTGATGTGGGGTTTCAGTGCATCATCCAGTTTGGTCCAAGTGGTCTTCTTAAACTGCCAAGTCCTCATGGCAAAGACTGTCGAGGAGAAAACAAATGTCTTCAGTGCGTCGAGTCTCTGCCATGGAGCCAACTTGCTCATGAGAACTTTCTTCCCAAGTTCAATGTACTCATCAATTGAGGAGTCGCCAGACATCAGTTGGAAGCCGACAGGTCGTCCTAAGAACTTGGAGTGTTCTCCCCCAAGTCGATACTGGATGTTTCTTCCGGCGATCTGGAACTGGGTTTCTCTCAAACCCACTGGTGTCCGTCCTGACAAGTGCATGGAGTAGCACTTGTTCGGGTTAAGTGTGAGGTTTGCAGCTTGGCAGGCTCTTCCAACTGTGTTCAGTAGAGCTTGCAACCTCTCTTCTGTCCCGGCTAGCAAGGTGATGTCGTCAGCATATGCTAGGCAGGGGTGTTTCAGGTCAGGGTCAGCTTCGAGTCCTGTGTTGATTGCAGTCCTCAGGATAGCTTCTAGCTTCAGGATAGCGACCGATCCCAGAGGTACTGCAATACCGGGCCGATCCGCGGCAAAGGTGGAGCAAGCTCCTAGCACTTCGCCATGTTGCAAAAATCAGTTTAATATCGAGGATCCCACATGGGGATCGTATCAGATATTAAGCTGATAAGAACAGATACTACACTTTGATCTTAGCCAAAAGGCCGAGAAGCGATAGGATGCATGGTTGCTCTGCAACACCAGGCAACAATTGCGGCTAGAAACCACGTAGCGAGTTTCAATTGCAAAAGGGCATGTGATTATCGTTGAGTAATATTCGAATTCAAGCATACATATAAACGCCATGCAGTAAAGGCTTTAACCATTTCTTACCTGATCAATGAATTTATATATATATGCAAATTCATGATATTACATGGTTTCATTCATGAGTAGTGAATATGTAACTGGCGGCAAAGTGGTAAACAGACTCGCGTGGCGTTTCACGAATTCGCTCCTGGCCAGGGAGTATAGCGCTTAACTCTAATACATAAACCTCCATTTGTCATGTGTCTTAAGGTAGCTACAGCTTTTGAAAAGTACAATAACGAATTAAAAGTGCAAGGGGCCTGTTACGCCAACGCTCGTCAAAAAATATAAATAGGAGACGTTCTCTCTCTGATACCATAACAGAAAACGAACAGCACTATTACGCGCCAACTATTCCATTTTTGTATATATATCACGACTTTTTCACATCTAACACTTTGCTTGATACATCGTTTTCACAAACCGGAGACGAGGCGAAGCGAGGCAGGGCTGGGTGGCGAGAGGCTAGAGGCTAGAGGCTAGAGGCGAGAGGCGAGAGGCGAGAGGCGAGAGACGAGAGACGAGAGACGAGAGACGAGAGACGAGAGACGAGAGACGAGAGACGAGAGACGAGAGACGAGAGACGAGAGACGAGAGACGAGAGACGAGAGACTAGAGACTAGAGACTAGAGACTAGAGACGAGAGACGAGAGACGAGAGACGAGAGACGAGAGACGTGATGCCATGCCATGCCATGCCATGCCATGCCATGCCATTCAATGCCTTGTGATTCAATACCATGCAGTTCAATGCGATGCGATGCAATGACATGCGATTCGATGCCATGCGAGGCGAGGCGAGGCGATGCATCATCTAACATAACGGGATTCCCTGGAAAACGACTCTGTTGTTGAATGAACAACAAAGTTAAGATATAAGAAGATGTAAGTAATTCGAGAAGTCTGAGTACTGTAGGTACTATAGCAAATTCATTGCTTAATATATGTGAATGTGTAAGGAATCCATCCATCGCTTTTACCGAGTATACAAATACTCGCTCATTGTTGGTGTTTAGGGAGGTAAATGAAGTATTGCAAAGCTAATTACGAAACTAGCTTTCACAATGACATTTGGTGGTTGGTCGCTTTGCAAATTATAGTAGATTCTATATCAATTTTATTCGTTATTTTACGTGAATGAATGTGTGCCTGCATACATTGCCTAAATAAAGAATGTAAATATACGTCGGTGGTGTTTAGAGGGGTGAATGAAGCATTTGAAATCTAAATAGGAAACTAGCATTCAAATGGAGAGGGGTGAGAGTGCAGGTGCGCTTGAACTTGGGTGGGTTCTGGGTTTCATTGACGTATATATTACAGGTGAATGTGTGCATCGAATGCTCGATTGAAGTATATAAATACACATTGTTAGTGTGTATTGAGGTAAATGATGGATTGTAAAGCTAATCAAGACACTGGAATTCACTTTGAGGCTAGTGGCTGGCCGGCTGGCAGGCAAGCGTGGAAGTGGCAAACGATCGTTGAGTTGCCGTGTAAAACCACACCAAAGCAACACCTCCCTCCATCTCAAGTCGAATTTCGTCTTTATTACGCATTGGTACATTCCAGCAATGGTAAATTAAATAGATAAACGTCTAATCTTGATGTATGTATGAATATAATTTCGCCGTCAGAGCCGACTAAGGAATTCCGAGTGATATACACACACACTCCTCCCTCCCTCCCTCACTCACAAGGGAGAGTGAGTAATTCTGTAAAAAAAAGAAGAGCATGCCAACAATGGGTAACTATTATAGTTAGGTTCTCGATCATAGTAAACCCGTTGATTTAGAGTTTATTTGCACAATGACTACGTCATATTAGATGCCATTTAAATACCAAATCCAGTTCTCCACTAAATGCAGACACAAGTCTAACACTATTCAACCCATCTCTACCAGCCTTTTCATAACAAACCACTAAGCTATCTAAACCAGTTTCCACACTTATATAAATAGAGAAAAACTTCACCCTATATAACCTATCTCAGAAAACAAACAAAATCAATTAATATTGCATTAACTGGCAACCCCCCATTCATAAAATCAACTTCTTTCCTTCCACACCAACCATCGTATTTCTTTGCTCGCACATAATCTTTAATCTAAAGTTATTAAATGATATTACTCACCTCACTCTCCTTCTTTCTCCTTCTTTCTCCTTCCTTCCTTCCTTCCTTCCTTCCTTCCTTCCTTCCTTCCTTCCTTCCTTCCTTCCTTCCTTCCTTCCTTCCTTCCCTCTAACTCGTTGCAGTTGTTCAGCTTCGACCCATCAAACCCGGACTCGACTGACTCACTTCTGCTGCTCGTTCCAAGGCTTTTTCCTCATACGATGTTGGCTGGTGTGAAGTAATTACTGCAATTCAAATTAACACGATTCATTAATGTACATAACCAATTAACATAATCGTCTCCTACTTGATTTTGACTAGTTGATAGGGTTGTTTTTGGTCTCCCCGAAGGGAGTGGACCGATCCCAGAGGTACTGCAATACCGGGCCGATCCGCGGCAAAGGTGGAGCAAGCTCCTAGCACTTCGCCATGTTGCAAAAATCAGTTTAATATCGAGGATCCCACATGGGGATCGTATCAGATATTAAGCTGATAAGAACAGATACTACACTTTGATCTTAGCCAAAAGGCCGAGAAGCGATAGGATGCATGGTTGCTCTGCAACACCAGGCAACAATTGCGGCTAGAAACCACGTAGCGAGTTTCAATTGCAAAAGGGCATGTGATTATCGTTGAGTAATATTCGAATTCAAGCATACATATAAACGCCATGCAGTAAAGGCTTTAACCATTTCTTACCTGATCAATGAATTTATATATATATGCAAATTCATGATATTACATGGTTTCATTCATGAGTAGTGAATATGTAACTGGCGGCAAAGTGGTAAACAGACTCGCGTGGCGTTTCACGAATTCGCTCCTGGCCAGGGAGTATAGCGCTTAACTCTAATACATAAACCTCCATTTGTCATGTGTCTTAAGGTAGCTACAGCTTTTGAAAAGTACAATAACGAATTAAAAGTGCAAGGGGCCTGTTACGCCAACGCTCGTCAAAAAATATAAATAGGAGACGTTCTCTCTCTGATACCATAACAGAAAACGAACAGCACTATTACGCGCCAACTATTCCATTTTTGTATATATATCACGACTTTTTCACATCTAACACTTTGCTTGATACATCGTTTTCACAAACCGGAGACGAGGCGAAGCGAGGCAGGGCTGGGTGGCGAGAGGCTAGAGGCTAGAGGCTAGAGGCGAGAGGCGAGAGGCGAGAGGCGAGAGACGAGAGACGAGAGACGAGAGACGAGAGACGAGAGACGAGAGACGAGAGACGAGAGACGAGAGACGAGAGACGAGAGACGAGAGACGAGAGACGAGAGACGAGAGACGAGAGACGAGAGACGAGAGACGAGAGACTAGAGACTAGAGACTAGAGACGAGAGACGAGAGACGAGAGACGAGAGACGAGAGACGTGATGCCATGCCATGCCATGCCATGCCATGCCATGCCATTCAATGCCTTGTGATTCAATACCATGCAGTTCAATGCGATGCGATGCAATGACATGCGATTCGATGCCATGCGAGGCGAGGCGAGGCGATGCATCATCTAACATAACGGGATTCCCTGGAAAACGACTCTGTTGTTGAATGAACAACAAAGTTAAGATATAAGAAGATGTAAGTAATTCGAGAAGTCTGAGTACTGTAGGTACTATAGCAAATTCATTGCTTAATATATGTGAATGTGTAAGGAATCCATCCATCGCTTTTACCGAGTATACAAATACTCGCTCATTGTTGGTGTTTAGGGAGGTAAATGAAGTATTGCAAAGCTAATTACGAAACTAGCTTTCACAATGACATTTGGTGGTTGGTCGCTTTGCAAATTATAGTAGATTCTATATCAATTTTATTCGTTATTTTACGTGAATGAATGTGTGCCTGCATACATTGCCTAAATAAAGAATGTAAATATACGTCGGTGGTGTTTAGAGGGGTGAATGAAGCATTTGAAATCTAAATAGGAAACTAGCATTCAAATGGAGAGGGGTGAGAGTGCAGGTGCGCTTGAACTTGGGTGGGTTCTGGGTTTCATTGACGTATATATTACAGGTGAATGTGTGCATCGAATGCTCGATTGAAGTATATAAATACACATTGTTAGTGTGTATTGAGGTAAATGATGGATTGTAAAGCTAATCAAGACACTGGAATTCACTTTGAGGCTAGTGGCTGGCCGGCTGGCAGGCAAGCGTGGAAGTGGCAAACGATCGTTGAGTTGCCGTGTAAAACCACACCAAAGCAACACCTCCCTCCATCTCAAGTCGAATTTCGTCTTTATTACGCATTGGTACATTCCAGCAATGGTAAATTAAATAGATAAACGTCTAATCTTGATGTATGTATGAATATAATTTCGCCGTCAGAGCCGACTAAGGAATTCCGAGTGATATACACACACACTCCTCCCTCCCTCCCTCACTCACAAGGGAGAGTGAGTAATTCTGTAAAAAAAAGAAGAGCATGCCAACAATGGGTAACTATTATAGTTAGGTTCTCGATCATAGTAAACCCGTTGATTTAGAGTTTATTTGCACAATGACTACGTCATATTAGATGCCATTTAAATACCAAATCCAGTTCTCCACTAAATGCAGACACAAGTCTAACACTATTCAACCCATCTCTACCAGCCTTTTCATAACAAACCACTAAGCTATCTAAACCAGTTTCCACACTTATATAAATAGAGAAAAACTTCACCCTATATAACCTATCTCAGAAAACAAACAAAATCAATTAATATTGCATTAACTGGCAACCCCCCATTCATAAAATCAACTTCTTTCCTTCCACACCAACCATCGTATTTCTTTGCTCGCACATAATCTTTAATCTAAAGTTATTAAATGATATTACTCACCTCACTCTCCTTCTTTCTCCTTCTTTCTCCTTCCTTCCTTCCTTCCTTCCTTCCTTCCTTCCTTCCTTCCTTCCTTCCTTCCTTCCTTCCTTCCTTCCTTCCTTCCCTCTAACTCGTTGCAGTTGTTCAGCTTCGACCCATCAAACCCGGACTCGACTGACTCACTTCTGCTGCTCGTTCCAAGGCTTTTTCCTCATACGATGTTGGCTGGTGTGAAGTAATTACTGCAATTCAAATTAACACGATTCATTAATGTACATAACCAATTAACATAATCGTCTCCTACTTGATTTTGACTAGTTGATAGGGTTGTTTTTGGTCTCCCCGAAGGGAGTGGACCGATCCCAGAGGTACTGCAATACCGGGCCGATCCGCGGCAAAGGTGGAGCAAGCTCCTAGCACTTCGCCATGTTGCAAAAATCAGTTTAATATCGAGGATCCCACATGGGGATCGTATCAGATATTAAGCTGATAAGAACAGATACTACACTTTGATCTTAGCCAAAAGGCCGAGAAGCGATAGGATGCATGGTTGCTCTGCAACACCAGGCAACAATTGCGGCTAGAAACCACGTAGCGAGTTTCAATTGCAAAAGGGCATGTGATTATCGTTGAGTAATATTCGAATTCAAGCATACATATAAACGCCATGCAGTAAAGGCTTTAACCATTTCTTACCTGATCAATGAATTTATATATATATGCAAATTCATGATATTACATGGTTTCATTCATGAGTAGTGAATATGTAACTGGCGGCAAAGTGGTAAACAGACTCGCGTGGCGTTTCACGAATTCGCTCCTGGCCAGGGAGTATAGCGCTTAACTCTAATACATAAACCTCCATTTGTCATGTGTCTTAAGGTAGCTACAGCTTTTGAAAAGTACAATAACGAATTAAAAGTGCAAGGGGCCTGTTACGCCAACGCTCGTCAAAAAATATAAATAGGAGACGTTCTCTCTCTGATACCATAACAGAAAACGAACAGCACTATTACGCGCCAACTATTCCATTTTTGTATATATATCACGACTTTTTCACATCTAACACTTTGCTTGATACATCGTTTTCACAAACCGGAGACGAGGCGAAGCGAGGCAGGGCTGGGTGGCGAGAGGCTAGAGGCTAGAGGCTAGAGGCGAGAGGCGAGAGGCGAGAGGCGAGAGACGAGAGACGAGAGACGAGAGACGAGAGACGAGAGACGAGAGACGAGAGACGAGAGACGAGAGACGAGAGACGAGAGACGAGAGACGAGAGACGAGAGACGAGAGACGAGAGACGAGAGACGAGAGACGAGAGACTAGAGACTAGAGACTAGAGACGAGAGACGAGAGACGAGAGACGAGAGACGAGAGACGTGATGCCATGCCATGCCATGCCATGCCATGCCATGCCATTCAATGCCTTGTGATTCAATACCATGCAGTTCAATGCGATGCGATGCAATGACATGCGATTCGATGCCATGCGAGGCGAGGCGAGGCGATGCATCATCTAACATAACGGGATTCCCTGGAAAACGACTCTGTTGTTGAATGAACAACAAAGTTAAGATATAAGAAGATGTAAGTAATTCGAGAAGTCTGAGTACTGTAGGTACTATAGCAAATTCATTGCTTAATATATGTGAATGTGTAAGGAATCCATCCATCGCTTTTACCGAGTATACAAATACTCGCTCATTGTTGGTGTTTAGGGAGGTAAATGAAGTATTGCAAAGCTAATTACGAAACTAGCTTTCACAATGACATTTGGTGGTTGGTCGCTTTGCAAATTATAGTAGATTCTATATCAATTTTATTCGTTATTTTACGTGAATGAATGTGTGCCTGCATACATTGCCTAAATAAAGAATGTAAATATACGTCGGTGGTGTTTAGAGGGGTGAATGAAGCATTTGAAATCTAAATAGGAAACTAGCATTCAAATGGAGAGGGGTGAGAGTGCAGGTGCGCTTGAACTTGGGTGGGTTCTGGGTTTCATTGACGTATATATTACAGGTGAATGTGTGCATCGAATGCTCGATTGAAGTATATAAATACACATTGTTAGTGTGTATTGAGGTAAATGATGGATTGTAAAGCTAATCAAGACACTGGAATTCACTTTGAGGCTAGTGGCTGGCCGGCTGGCAGGCAAGCGTGGAAGTGGCAAACGATCGTTGAGTTGCCGTGTAAAACCACACCAAAGCAACACCTCCCTCCATCTCAAGTCGAATTTCGTCTTTATTACGCATTGGTACATTCCAGCAATGGTAAATTAAATAGATAAACGTCTAATCTTGATGTATGTATGAATATAATTTCGCCGTCAGAGCCGACTAAGGAATTCCGAGTGATATACACACACACTCCTCCCTCCCTCCCTCACTCACAAGGGAGAGTGAGTAATTCTGTAAAAAAAAGAAGAGCATGCCAACAATGGGTAACTATTATAGTTAGGTTCTCGATCATAGTAAACCCGTTGATTTAGAGTTTATTTGCACAATGACTACGTCATATTAGATGCCATTTAAATACCAAATCCAGTTCTCCACTAAATGCAGACACAAGTCTAACACTATTCAACCCATCTCTACCAGCCTTTTCATAACAAACCACTAAGCTATCTAAACCAGTTTCCACACTTATATAAATAGAGAAAAACTTCACCCTATATAACCTATCTCAGAAAACAAACAAAATCAATTAATATTGCATTAACTGGCAACCCCCCATTCATAAAATCAACTTCTTTCCTTCCACACCAACCATCGTATTTCTTTGCTCGCACATAATCTTTAATCTAAAGTTATTAAATGATATTACTCACCTCACTCTCCTTCTTTCTCCTTCTTTCTCCTTCCTTCCTTCCTTCCTTCCTTCCTTCCTTCCTTCCTTCCTTCCTTCCTTCCTTCCTTCCTTCCTTCCTTCCTTCCCTCTAACTCGTTGCAGTTGTTCAGCTTCGACCCATCAAACCCGGACTCGACTGACTCACTTCTGCTGCTCGTTCCAAGGCTTTTTCCTCATACGATGTTGGCTGGTGTGAAGTAATTACTGCAATTCAAATTAACACGATTCATTAATGTACATAACCAATTAACATAATCGTCTCCTACTTGATTTTGACTAGTTGATAGGGTTGTTTTTGGTCTCCCCGAAGGGAGTGGACCGATCCCAGAGGTACTGCAATACCGGGCCGATCCGCGGCAAAGGTGGAGCAAGCTCCTAGCACTTCGCCATGTTGCAAAAATCAGTTTAATATCGAGGATCCCACATGGGGATCGTATCAGATATTAAGCTGATAAGAACAGATACTACACTTTGATCTTAGCCAAAAGGCCGAGAAGCGATAGGATGCATGGTTGCTCTGCAACACCAGGCAACAATTGCGGCTAGAAACCACGTAGCGAGTTTCAATTGCAAAAGGGCATGTGATTATCGTTGAGTAATATTCGAATTCAAGCATACATATAAACGCCATGCAGTAAAGGCTTTAACCATTTCTTACCTGATCAATGAATTTATATATATATGCAAATTCATGATATTACATGGTTTCATTCATGAGTAGTGAATATGTAACTGGCGGCAAAGTGGTAAACAGACTCGCGTGGCGTTTCACGAATTCGCTCCTGGCCAGGGAGTATAGCGCTTAACTCTAATACATAAACCTCCATTTGTCATGTGTCTTAAGGTAGCTACAGCTTTTGAAAAGTACAATAACGAATTAAAAGTGCAAGGGGCCTGTTACGCCAACGCTCGTCAAAAAATATAAATAGGAGACGTTCTCTCTCTGATACCATAACAGAAAACGAACAGCACTATTACGCGCCAACTATTCCATTTTTGTATATATATCACGACTTTTTCACATCTAACACTTTGCTTGATACATCGTTTTCACAAACCGGAGACGAGGCGAAGCGAGGCAGGGCTGGGTGGCGAGAGGCTAGAGGCTAGAGGCTAGAGGCGAGAGGCGAGAGGCGAGAGGCGAGAGACGAGAGACGAGAGACGAGAGACGAGAGACGAGAGACGAGAGACGAGAGACGAGAGACGAGAGACGAGAGACGAGAGACGAGAGACGAGAGACGAGAGACGAGAGACGAGAGACGAGAGACGAGAGACGAGAGACTAGAGACTAGAGACTAGAGACGAGAGACGAGAGACGAGAGACGAGAGACGAGAGACGTGATGCCATGCCATGCCATGCCATGCCATGCCATGCCATTCAATGCCTTGTGATTCAATACCATGCAGTTCAATGCGATGCGATGCAATGACATGCGATTCGATGCCATGCGAGGCGAGGCGAGGCGATGCATCATCTAACATAACGGGATTCCCTGGAAAACGACTCTGTTGTTGAATGAACAACAAAGTTAAGATATAAGAAGATGTAAGTAATTCGAGAAGTCTGAGTACTGTAGGTACTATAGCAAATTCATTGCTTAATATATGTGAATGTGTAAGGAATCCATCCATCGCTTTTACCGAGTATACAAATACTCGCTCATTGTTGGTGTTTAGGGAGGTAAATGAAGTATTGCAAAGCTAATTACGAAACTAGCTTTCACAATGACATTTGGTGGTTGGTCGCTTTGCAAATTATAGTAGATTCTATATCAATTTTATTCGTTATTTTACGTGAATGAATGTGTGCCTGCATACATTGCCTAAATAAAGAATGTAAATATACGTCGGTGGTGTTTAGAGGGGTGAATGAAGCATTTGAAATCTAAATAGGAAACTAGCATTCAAATGGAGAGGGGTGAGAGTGCAGGTGCGCTTGAACTTGGGTGGGTTCTGGGTTTCATTGACGTATATATTACAGGTGAATGTGTGCATCGAATGCTCGATTGAAGTATATAAATACACATTGTTAGTGTGTATTGAGGTAAATGATGGATTGTAAAGCTAATCAAGACACTGGAATTCACTTTGAGGCTAGTGGCTGGCCGGCTGGCAGGCAAGCGTGGAAGTGGCAAACGATCGTTGAGTTGCCGTGTAAAACCACACCAAAGCAACACCTCCCTCCATCTCAAGTCGAATTTCGTCTTTATTACGCATTGGTACATTCCAGCAATGGTAAATTAAATAGATAAACGTCTAATCTTGATGTATGTATGAATATAATTTCGCCGTCAGAGCCGACTAAGGAATTCCGAGTGATATACACACACACTCCTCCCTCCCTCCCTCACTCACAAGGGAGAGTGAGTAATTCTGTAAAAAAAAGAAGAGCATGCCAACAATGGGTAACTATTATAGTTAGGTTCTCGATCATAGTAAACCCGTTGATTTAGAGTTTATTTGCACAATGACTACGTCATATTAGATGCCATTTAAATACCAAATCCAGTTCTCCACTAAATGCAGACACAAGTCTAACACTATTCAACCCATCTCTACCAGCCTTTTCATAACAAACCACTAAGCTATCTAAACCAGTTTCCACACTTATATAAATAGAGAAAAACTTCACCCTATATAACCTATCTCAGAAAACAAACAAAATCAATTAATATTGCATTAACTGGCAACCCCCCATTCATAAAATCAACTTCTTTCCTTCCACACCAACCATCGTATTTCTTTGCTCGCACATAATCTTTAATCTAAAGTTATTAAATGATATTACTCACCTCACTCTCCTTCTTTCTCCTTCTTTCTCCTTCCTTCCTTCCTTCCTTCCTTCCTTCCTTCCTTCCTTCCTTCCTTCCTTCCTTCCTTCCTTCCTTCCTTCCTTCCCTCTAACTCGTTGCAGTTGTTCAGCTTCGACCCATCAAACCCGGACTCGACTGACTCACTTCTGCTGCTCGTTCCAAGGCTTTTTCCTCATACGATGTTGGCTGGTGTGAAGTAATTACTGCAATTCAAATTAACACGATTCATTAATGTACATAACCAATTAACATAATCGTCTCCTACTTGATTTTGACTAGTTGATAGGGTTGTTTTTGGTCTCCCCGAAGGGAGTGGACCGATCCCAGAGGTACTGCAATACCGGGCCGATCCGCGGCAAAGGTGGAGCAAGCTCCTAGCACTTCGCCATGTTGCAAAAATCAGTTTAATATCGAGGATCCCACATGGGGATCGTATCAGATATTAAGCTGATAAGAACAGATACTACACTTTGATCTTAGCCAAAAGGCCGAGAAGCGATAGGATGCATGGTTGCTCTGCAACACCAGGCAACAATTGCGGCTAGAAACCACGTAGCGAGTTTCAATTGCAAAAGGGCATGTGATTATCGTTGAGTAATATTCGAATTCAAGCATACATATAAACGCCATGCAGTAAAGGCTTTAACCATTTCTTACCTGATCAATGAATTTATATATATATGCAAATTCATGATATTACATGGTTTCATTCATGAGTAGTGAATATGTAACTGGCGGCAAAGTGGTAAACAGACTCGCGTGGCGTTTCACGAATTCGCTCCTGGCCAGGGAGTATAGCGCTTAACTCTAATACATAAACCTCCATTTGTCATGTGTCTTAAGGTAGCTACAGCTTTTGAAAAGTACAATAACGAATTAAAAGTGCAAGGGGCCTGTTACGCCAACGCTCGTCAAAAAATATAAATAGGAGACGTTCTCTCTCTGATACCATAACAGAAAACGAACAGCACTATTACGCGCCAACTATTCCATTTTTGTATATATATCACGACTTTTTCACATCTAACACTTTGCTTGATACATCGTTTTCACAAACCGGAGACGAGGCGAAGCGAGGCAGGGCTGGGTGGCGAGAGGCTAGAGGCTAGAGGCTAGAGGCGAGAGGCGAGAGGCGAGAGGCGAGAGACGAGAGACGAGAGACGAGAGACGAGAGACGAGAGACGAGAGACGAGAGACGAGAGACGAGAGACGAGAGACGAGAGACGAGAGACGAGAGACGAGAGACGAGAGACGAGAGACGAGAGACGAGAGACGAGAGACTAGAGACTAGAGACTAGAGACGAGAGACGAGAGACGAGAGACGAGAGACGAGAGACGTGATGCCATGCCATGCCATGCCATGCCATGCCATGCCATTCAATGCCTTGTGATTCAATACCATGCAGTTCAATGCGATGCGATGCAATGACATGCGATTCGATGCCATGCGAGGCGAGGCGAGGCGATGCATCATCTAACATAACGGGATTCCCTGGAAAACGACTCTGTTGTTGAATGAACAACAAAGTTAAGATATAAGAAGATGTAAGTAATTCGAGAAGTCTGAGTACTGTAGGTACTATAGCAAATTCATTGCTTAATATATGTGAATGTGTAAGGAATCCATCCATCGCTTTTACCGAGTATACAAATACTCGCTCATTGTTGGTGTTTAGGGAGGTAAATGAAGTATTGCAAAGCTAATTACGAAACTAGCTTTCACAATGACATTTGGTGGTTGGTCGCTTTGCAAATTATAGTAGATTCTATATCAATTTTATTCGTTATTTTACGTGAATGAATGTGTGCCTGCATACATTGCCTAAATAAAGAATGTAAATATACGTCGGTGGTGTTTAGAGGGGTGAATGAAGCATTTGAAATCTAAATAGGAAACTAGCATTCAAATGGAGAGGGGTGAGAGTGCAGGTGCGCTTGAACTTGGGTGGGTTCTGGGTTTCATTGACGTATATATTACAGGTGAATGTGTGCATCGAATGCTCGATTGAAGTATATAAATACACATTGTTAGTGTGTATTGAGGTAAATGATGGATTGTAAAGCTAATCAAGACACTGGAATTCACTTTGAGGCTAGTGGCTGGCCGGCTGGCAGGCAAGCGTGGAAGTGGCAAACGATCGTTGAGTTGCCGTGTAAAACCACACCAAAGCAACACCTCCCTCCATCTCAAGTCGAATTTCGTCTTTATTACGCATTGGTACATTCCAGCAATGGTAAATTAAATAGATAAACGTCTAATCTTGATGTATGTATGAATATAATTTCGCCGTCAGAGCCGACTAAGGAATTCCGAGTGATATACACACACACTCCTCCCTCCCTCCCTCACTCACAAGGGAGAGTGAGTAATTCTGTAAAAAAAAGAAGAGCATGCCAACAATGGGTAACTATTATAGTTAGGTTCTCGATCATAGTAAACCCGTTGATTTAGAGTTTATTTGCACAATGACTACGTCATATTAGATGCCATTTAAATACCAAATCCAGTTCTCCACTAAATGCAGACACAAGTCTAACACTATTCAACCCATCTCTACCAGCCTTTTCATAACAAACCACTAAGCTATCTAAACCAGTTTCCACACTTATATAAATAGAGAAAAACTTCACCCTATATAACCTATCTCAGAAAACAAACAAAATCAATTAATATTGCATTAACTGGCAACCCCCCATTCATAAAATCAACTTCTTTCCTTCCACACCAACCATCGTATTTCTTTGCTCGCACATAATCTTTAATCTAAAGTTATTAAATGATATTACTCACCTCACTCTCCTTCTTTCTCCTTCTTTCTCCTTCCTTCCTTCCTTCCTTCCTTCCTTCCTTCCTTCCTTCCTTCCTTCCTTCCTTCCTTCCTTCCTTCCTTCCTTCCCTCTAACTCGTTGCAGTTGTTCAGCTTCGACCCATCAAACCCGGACTCGACTGACTCACTTCTGCTGCTCGTTCCAAGGCTTTTTCCTCATACGATGTTGGCTGGTGTGAAGTAATTACTGCAATTCAAATTAACACGATTCATTAATGTACATAACCAATTAACATAATCGTCTCCTACTTGATTTTGACTAGTTGATAGGGTTGTTTTTGGTCTCCCCGAAGGGAGTGGACCGATCCCAGAGGTACTGCAATACCGGGCCGATCCGCGGCAAAGGTGGAGCAAGCTCCTAGCACTTCGCCATGTTGCAAAAATCAGTTTAATATCGAGGATCCCACATGGGGATCGTATCAGATATTAAGCTGATAAGAACAGATACTACACTTTGATCTTAGCCAAAAGGCCGAGAAGCGATAGGATGCATGGTTGCTCTGCAACACCAGGCAACAATTGCGGCTAGAAACCACGTAGCGAGTTTCAATTGCAAAAGGGCATGTGATTATCGTTGAGTAATATTCGAATTCAAGCATACATATAAACGCCATGCAGTAAAGGCTTTAACCATTTCTTACCTGATCAATGAATTTATATATATATGCAAATTCATGATATTACATGGTTTCATTCATGAGTAGTGAATATGTAACTGGCGGCAAAGTGGTAAACAGACTCGCGTGGCGTTTCACGAATTCGCTCCTGGCCAGGGAGTATAGCGCTTAACTCTAATACATAAACCTCCATTTGTCATGTGTCTTAAGGTAGCTACAGCTTTTGAAAAGTACAATAACGAATTAAAAGTGCAAGGGGCCTGTTACGCCAACGCTCGTCAAAAAATATAAATAGGAGACGTTCTCTCTCTGATACCATAACAGAAAACGAACAGCACTATTACGCGCCAACTATTCCATTTTTGTATATATATCACGACTTTTTCACATCTAACACTTTGCTTGATACATCGTTTTCACAAACCGGAGACGAGGCGAAGCGAGGCAGGGCTGGGTGGCGAGAGGCTAGAGGCTAGAGGCTAGAGGCGAGAGGCGAGAGGCGAGAGGCGAGAGACGAGAGACGAGAGACGAGAGACGAGAGACGAGAGACGAGAGACGAGAGACGAGAGACGAGAGACGAGAGACGAGAGACGAGAGACGAGAGACGAGAGACGAGAGACGAGAGACGAGAGACGAGAGACGAGAGACTAGAGACTAGAGACTAGAGACGAGAGACGAGAGACGAGAGACGAGAGACGAGAGACGTGATGCCATGCCATGCCATGCCATGCCATGCCATGCCATTCAATGCCTTGTGATTCAATACCATGCAGTTCAATGCGATGCGATGCAATGACATGCGATTCGATGCCATGCGAGGCGAGGCGAGGCGATGCATCATCTAACATAACGGGATTCCCTGGAAAACGACTCTGTTGTTGAATGAACAACAAAGTTAAGATATAAGAAGATGTAAGTAATTCGAGAAGTCTGAGTACTGTAGGTACTATAGCAAATTCATTGCTTAATATATGTGAATGTGTAAGGAATCCATCCATCGCTTTTACCGAGTATACAAATACTCGCTCATTGTTGGTGTTTAGGGAGGTAAATGAAGTATTGCAAAGCTAATTACGAAACTAGCTTTCACAATGACATTTGGTGGTTGGTCGCTTTGCAAATTATAGTAGATTCTATATCAATTTTATTCGTTATTTTACGTGAATGAATGTGTGCCTGCATACATTGCCTAAATAAAGAATGTAAATATACGTCGGTGGTGTTTAGAGGGGTGAATGAAGCATTTGAAATCTAAATAGGAAACTAGCATTCAAATGGAGAGGGGTGAGAGTGCAGGTGCGCTTGAACTTGGGTGGGTTCTGGGTTTCATTGACGTATATATTACAGGTGAATGTGTGCATCGAATGCTCGATTGAAGTATATAAATACACATTGTTAGTGTGTATTGAGGTAAATGATGGATTGTAAAGCTAATCAAGACACTGGAATTCACTTTGAGGCTAGTGGCTGGCCGGCTGGCAGGCAAGCGTGGAAGTGGCAAACGATCGTTGAGTTGCCGTGTAAACCACACCAAAGCAACACCTCCCTCCATCTCAAGTCGAATTTCGTCTTTATTACGCATTGGTACATTCCAGCAATGGTAAATTAAATAGATAAACGTCTAATCTTGATGTATGTATGAATATAATTTCGCCGTCAGAGCCGACTAAGGAATTCCGAGTGATATACACACACACTCCTCCCTCCCTCCCTCACTCACAAGGGAGAGTGAGTAATTCTGTAAAAAAAAGAAGAGCATGC
>NW_027189149.1:827393-851148 GCF_040958095.1 Procambarus clarkii | reverse complement strand
GGCGTAGTGGCTGGTGGAGGGCAGTAGTGGCTGGTGGAGGGCAGTCGTGGCTGGTGGCGGGCAGTAGTGGCTGGTGGAGGGCGGTAGTGGCTGGTGGAGGGCGGTAGTGGCTGGTGGAGGGCGGTAGTGGCTGGTGGAGGGCGGTAGCGGCTGGTGGCGGGCGGAGGGCAGTAGTGGCTGGTGGCGGGCGGTAGTGGCTACTGGCAGGCGGTAGTGGCTGGTGGCGGGCAGTAGTGGCTGGTGGAGGGCGGTAGTGGCTGGTGGAGGGCGGTAGTGGCTGGTGGCGGGCAGTAGTGGCTGGTGGCGGGCAGTAGTGGCTGGTGGAGGGCGGTAGTGGCTGGTGGCGGGCAGTAGTGGCTGGTGGAGGGCGGTAGTGGCTGGTGGAGGGCAGTAGTGGCTGGTGGAGGGCAGTAGTGGCTGGTGGAGGGCAGTAGTGGCTGGTGGAGGGCAGTAGTGGCTGGTGGAGGGCAGTAGTGGCTGGTGGCGGGCGGTAGTGGCTGGTGGCGGGCGGTAGTGGCTGGTGGAAGGCGGTAGTGGCTGGTGGCGGGCGGTAGTGGCTGGTGGCGGGCAGTAGTGGCTGGTGGCGGGTGGTAGTGGCTGGTGGAGGGCGGTAGTGGCTGGTGGAGGGCGGTAGTGGCTGTTGGAGGGTGGTAGTGGCTGGTGGCGGGCAGTAGTGGCTGGTGGAGGGCGGTAGTGGCTGGTGGAGGGCAGTAGTGGCTGGTGGCGGGCGGTAGTGGCTGGTGAAGGGTGGTAGTGGATGGTGGAGGGCGGTAGTGGCTGGTGGAGGGCTGTAGTGGCTGGTGGAAGGGCGGTAGTGGGTAGTGGCTGGTGGCGGGCAGTAGTGGCTGGTGGAGGGCGGTAGTGGCTGGTGGCGGGCAGTAGTGGCTGGTGGAGGGCGGTAGTGGCTGGTGGCGGGCAGTAGTGGCTGGTGGTGGGCGGTAGTGGCTGGTGGCGGGCAGTAGTGGCTGGTGGAGGGCGGTAGTGGCTGGTGGAGGGCAGTAGTGGCTGGTGGAGGGCAGTCGTGGCTGGTGGCGGGCAGTAGTGGCTGGTGGAGGGCGGTAGTGGCTGGTGGAGGGCGGTAGTGGCTGGTGGAGGGCGGTAGCGGCTGGTGGCGGGCGGAGGGCAGTAGTGGCTGGTGGCGGGCGGTAGTGGCTACTGGCAGGCGGTAGTGGCTGGTGGCGGGCAGTAGTGGCTGGTGGAGGGCGGTAGTGGCTGGTGGAGGGCGGTAGTGGCTGGTGGCGGGCAGTAGTGGCTGGTGGCGGGCAGTAGTGGCTGGTGGAGGGCGGTAGTGGCTGGTGGCGGGCAGTAGTGGCTGGTGGAGGGCGGTAGTGGCTGGTGGAGGGCAGTAGTGGCTGGTGGAGGGCAGTAGTGGCTGGTGGAGGGCAGTAGTGGCTGGTGGAGGGCAGTAGTGGCTGGTGGAGGGCGGTAGTGGCTGGTGGAGGGCAGTAGTGGCTGGTGGAGGGCAGTCGTGGCTGGTGGCGGGCAGTAGTGGCTGGTGGAGGGCGGTAGTGGCTGGTGGAGGGCGGTAGTGGCTGGTGGAGGGCGGTAGCGGCTGGTGGCGGGCGGAGGGCAGTAGTGGCTGGTGGCGGGCGGTAGTGGCTACTGGCAGGCGGTAGTGGCTGGTGGCGGGCAGTAGTGGCTGGTGGAGGGCGGTAGTGGCTGGTGGAGGGCGGTAGTGGCTGGTGGCGGGCAGTAGTGGCTGGTGGCGGGCAGTAGTGGCTGGTGGAGGGCGGTAGTGGCTGGTGGCGGGCAGTAGTGGCTGGTGGAGGGCGGTAGTGGCTGGTGGAGGGCAGTAGTGGCTGGTGGAGGGCAGTAGTGGCTGGTGGAGGGCAGTAGTGGCTGGTGGAGGGCAGTAGTGGCTGGTGGAGGGCAGTAGTGGCTGGTGGCGGGCGGTAGTGGCTGGTGGCGGGCGGTAGTGGCTGGTGGAAGGCGGTAGTGGCTGGTGGCGGGCGGTAGTGGCTGGTGGCGGGCAGTAGTGGCTGGTGGCGGGTGGTAGTGGCTGGTGGAGGGCGGTAGTGGCTGGTGGAGGGCGGTAGTGGCTGTTGGAGGGTGGTAGTGGCTGGTGGCGGGCAGTAGTGGCTGGTGGAGGGCGGTAGTGGCTGGTGGAGGGCAGTAGTGGCTGGTGGCGGGTGGTAGTGGCTGGTGGAGGGCGGTAGTGGCTGGTGGAGGGCGGTAGTGGCTGTTGGAGGGTGGTAGTGGCTGGTGGCGGGCAGTAGTGGCTGGTGGAGGGCGGTAGTGGCTGGTGGAGGGCAGTAGTGGCTGGTGAAGGGTGGTAGTGGATGGTGGAGGGCGGTAGTGGCTGGTGGAGGGCTGTAGTGGCTGGTGGAAGGGCGGTAGTGGGTAGTGGCTGGTGGCGGGCAGTAGTGGCTGGTGGAGGGCGGTAGTGGCTGGTGGCGGGCAGTAGTGGCTGGTGGAGGGCGGTAGTGGCTGGTGGCGGGCAGTAGTGGCTGGTGGCGGGCGGTAGTGGCTGGTGGCGGGCGGTAGTGGCTGGTGGCGGGCAGTAGTGGTTGGTGGAGGGCGGTAGTGGCTGGTGGAGATCGGTAGTGGCTGGTGGAGGGCGATAGTGGCTGGTTGAGGGCAGTAGTGGCTGGAGGAGGGCAGTAGTGGCTGGTGGAGGGCAGTAGTGGCTGGTGGCGGGCAGTAGTGGCTGGTGGTGGGCGGTAGTGGCTACTGGTAGGCGGTAGTGGCTGGTGGAGGGCGGTAGTGGCTGGTTGAGGGCAGTAGTGGCTGGAGGAGGGCAGTAGTGGCTGGTGGAGGGCAGTAGTGGCTGGTGGCGGGCAGTAGTGGCTGGTGGAGGGCAGTAGTGGCTGGTGGAGGGCAGTAGTGGCTGGTGGAGGGCAGTAGTGGCTGGTGGAGGGCAGTAGTGGCTGGTGGAGGGCAGTAGTGGCTGGTGGAGGGCAGTAGTGGCTGGTGGCGGGCGGTAGTGGCTGGTGGCGGGCGGTAGTGGCTGGTGGAAGGCGGTAGTGGCTGGTGGCGGGCGGTAGTGGCTGGTGGCGGGCAGTAGTGGCTGGTGGCGGGTGGTAGTGGCTGGTGGAGGGCGGTAGTGGCTGGTGGAGGGCGGTAGTGGCTGGTGGAGGGCAGTAGTGGCTGGTGGAGGGCGGTAGTGGCTGGTGGCGGGCAGTAGTGGCTGGTGGAGGGCGGTAGTGGCTGGTGGAGGGCGGTAGTGGCTGGTGGCGGGCGGTAGTGGCTGGTGGAGGGCGGTAGTGGCTGGTGGAGGGCGGTAGTGGCTGGTGGCGGGCAGTAGTGGCTGCTGGAGGGCGGTAGTGGCTGGTGGAGGGCGGTAGTGGCTGGTGGCGGGCAGTAGTGGCTGGTGGAGGGCGGTAGTGGCTGGTGGAGGGTGGTAGTGGCTGGTGGCGGGCAGTTGTGGCTGGTGGAGGGCAATAGTGGCTGGTGGCGGGCAGTAGTGGCTGATGGCGGGCAGTAGTGGCTGGTGGAGGGCGGTAGTGGTTGGTGGCGGGCAGTAGTGGCTGGTGGAGGGCGGTAGTGGCTGGTGGAGGGTGGTAGTGGCTGGTGGCGGGCAGTTGTGGCTGGTGGAGGGCAATAGTGGCTGGTGGAGGGCAGTCGTGGCTGGTGGCGGGCAGTAGTGGCTGGTGGAGGGCGGTAGTGGCTGGTGGAGGGCGGTAGTGGCTGGTGGAGAGCGGTAGTGGCTGGTGGAGGGCGGTAGCGGCTGGTGGCGGGCGGAGGGCAGTAGTGGCTGGTGGCGGGCGGTAGTGGCTACTGGCAGGCGGTAGTGGCTGGTGGCGGGCAGTAGTGGCTGGTGGAGGGCGGTAGTGGCTGGTGGAGGGCGGTAGTGGCTGGTGGCGGGCAGTAGTGGCTGGTGGCGGGCAGTAGTGGCTGGTGGAGGGCGGTAGTGGCTGGTGGCGGGCAGTAGTGGCTGGTGGCGGGTGGTAGTGGCTGGTGGAGGGCGGTAGTGGCTGGTGGAGGGCGGTAGTGGCTGTTGGAGGGTGGTAGTGGCTGGTGGCGGGCAGTAGTGGCTGGTGGAGGGCGGAAGTGGCTGGTGGAGGGCAGTAGTGGCTGGTGGCGGGCGGTAGTGGCTGGTGAAGGGTGGTAGTGGATGGTGGAGGGCGGTAGTGGCTGGTGGAGGGCTGTAGTGGCTGGTGGAAGGGCGGTAGTGGGTAGTGGCTGGTGGCGGGCAGTAGTGGCTGGTGGAGGGCGGTAGTGGCTGGTGGCGGGCAGTAGTGGCTGGTGGAGGGCGGTAGTGGCTGGTGGCGGGCAGTAGTGGCTGGTGGCGGGCGGTAGTGGCTGGTGGCGGGCGGTAGTGGCTGGTGGCGGGCAGTAGTGGCTGGTGGAGGGCGGTAGTGGCTGGTGGAGATCGGTAGTGGCTGGTGGAGGGCGATAGTGGCTGGTTGAGGGCAGTAGTGGCTGGAGGAGGGCAGTAGTGGCTGGTGGAGGGCAGTAGTGGCTGGTGGCGGGCAGTAGTGGCTGGTGGAGGGCGGTAGTGGCTACTGGCAGGCGGTAGTGGCTGGTGGAGGGCGGTAGTGGCTGGTTGAGGGCAGTAGTGGCTGGAGGAGGGCAGTAGTGGCTGGTGGAGGGCAGTAGTGGCTGGTGGCGGGCAGTAGTGGCTGGTGGAGGGCAGTAGTGGCTGGTGGAGGGCAGTAGTGGCTGGTGGAGGGCAGTAGTGGCTGGTGGAGGGCAGTAGTGGCTGGTGGAGGGCAGTAGTGGCTGGTGGAGGGCAGTAGTGGCTGGTGGCGGGCGGTAGTGGCTGGTGGCGGGCGGTAGTGGCTGGTGGAAGGCGGTAGTGGCTGGTGGCGGGCGGTAGTGGCTGGTGGCGGGCAGTAGTGGCTGGTGGCGGGTGGTAGTGGCTGGTGGAGGGCGGTAGTGGCTGGTGGAGGGCGGTAGTGGCTGGTGGAGGGCAGTAGTGGCTGGTGGAGGGCGGTAGTGGCTGGTAGCGGGCAGTAGTGGCTGGTGGAGGGCGGTAGTGGCTGGTGGAGGGCAGTAGTGGCTGGTGGAGGGCAGTAGTGGCTGGTGGAGGGCAGTAGTGGCTGGTGGAGGGCAGTAGTGGCTGGTGGAGGGCAGTAGTGGCTGGTGGCGGGCGGTAGTGGCTGGTGGCGGGCGGTAGTGGCTGGTGGAAGGCGGTAGTGGCTGTTGGCGGGCGGTAGTGGCTGGTGGCGGGCGGTAGTGGCTGGTGGCGGGCAGTAGTGGCTGGTGGAGGGCGGTAGTGGCTGGTGGCGGGCAGTAGTGGCTGGTGGAGGGCGGTAGTGGCTGGTGGCGGGCAGTAGTGGCTGGTGGCGGGCGGTAGTGGCTGGTGGCGGGCGGTAGTGGCTGGTGGCGGGCAGTAGTGGCTGGTGGAGGGCGGTAGTGGCTGGTGGCGGGCCGTAGTGGCTGGTGGCGGGCAGTAGTGGCTGGTGGAGGGCGGTAGTGGCTGGTGGAGGGCAGTAGTGGCTGGTGGAGGGCAGTAGTGGCTGGTGGAGGGCGGTAGTGGCTGGTGGAGGGCGATAGTGGCTGGTGGAGGGCGGTAGTGGCTGGTGGAGGGCGGTAGCGGCTGGTGGCGGGCGGTAGTGGCTGGTGGAGGGCAGTAGTGGCTGGTGGCGGGCGGTAGTGGCTACTGGCAGGCGGTAGTGGCTGGTGGAGGTCGGTAGTGGCTGGTTGAGGGCAGTAGTGGCTGGAGGAGGGCAGTAGTGGCTGGTGGAGGGCAGTAGTGGCTGGTGGCGGGCAGTAGTGGCTGGTGGAGGGCAGTAGTGGCTGGTGGCGGGCGGTAGTGGCTGGTGGAGGGCAGTAGTGGCTGGTGGAAAGCAGTAGTGGCTGGTGGAGGGCAGTAGTGGCTGGTGGAGGGCAGTAGTGGCTGGTGGAGGGCAGTAGTGGCTGGTGGCGGGCGGTAGTGGCTGGTGGCGGGCGGTAGTGGCTGGTGGAAGGCGGTAGTGGCTGGTGGCGGGCGGTAGTGGCTGGTGGCGGGCAGTAGTGGCTGGTGGCGGGAGGTAGTGGCTGGTGGAGGGCGGTAGTGGCTGGTGGAGGGCGGTAGTGGCTGTTGGAGGGTGGTATAGTGGCTGGTGGCGGGCAGTAGTGGCTGGGGGAGGGCGGTAGTGGCTGGTGGAGGGCAGTAGTGGCTGGTGGCGGGCGGTAGTGGCTGGTGAAGGGTGGTAGTGGATGGTGGAGGGCGGTAGTGGCTGGTGGAGGGCTGTAGTGGCTGGTGGAAGGCGGTAGTGGGTAGTGGCTGGTGGCGGGCAGTAGTGGCTGGTGGAGGGCGGTAGTGGCTGATGGCGGGCAGTAGTGGCTGGTGGAGGGCGGTAGTGGCTGGTGGCGGGCAGTAGTGGCTGGTGGCGGGCGGTAGTGGCTGGTGGCGGGCGGTAGTGGCTGGTGGCGGGCAGTAGTGGCTGGTGGAGGGCGGTAGTGGCTGGTGGAGATCGGTAGTGGCTGGTGGAGGGCGATAGTGGCTGGTGGAGGGCAGTAGTGGCTGGTGGCGGGCAGTAGTGGCTGGTGGAGGGCGGTAGCGGCTGGTGGCGGGCAGTAGTGGCTGGTGGAGGGCAGTAGTGGCTGGTGGCGGGCGGTAGTGGCTGGTGAAGGGCAGAAGTGGCTGGTGGAGGGTGGTAGTGGCTGGTGGCGGGCAGTAGTGGCTGGTGGAGGGCAGTAGTGGCTGGTGGAGGGCGGTAGTGGCTGGTGGTGGGCAGTAGTGGCTGGTGGAGGGTGGTAGTGGCTGGTGGCGGGCAGTAGTGGCTGGTGGAGTGCAGTAGTAGCTGGTGGCGGGCAGTAGTGGCTGGTGGAGGGCGGTAGTGGCTGGTGGCGGGCGGTAGTGGCTGGTGGCGGGCAGTAGTGGCTGGTGGAGGGCGGTAGTGGCTGGTGGAGGGCAGTAGTGGCTGGTGGAGGGCAGTAGTGGCTGGT
This sequence comes from Procambarus clarkii, assembly GCF_040958095.1. NCBI lineage: Eukaryota > Metazoa > Arthropoda > Malacostraca > Decapoda > Cambaridae > Procambarus > Procambarus clarkii. The sequence goes on along the minus strand of NW_027189149.1, from coordinate 844,332 downwards.
GGCGGGCGGTAGTGGCTGGTGGCGGGCAGTAGTAGCTGGTGGCGGGCGGTAGTGGCTGGTGGCGGGCGGTAGTGGCTGGTGGCGGGCAGTAGTGGCTGGTGGAGGGCAGTAGTGGCTGGTGGAGGGCAGTAGTGGCTGGTGGCGGGCGGTAGTGGCTGGTGGCGGGCAGTAGTGGCTGGTGGAGGGCGGTAGTGGCTGGTGGCGGGCAGTAGTGGCTGGTGGAGGGCAGTAGTGGCTGGTGGCGGGCGGTAGTGGCTGGTGGAGGGCAGTAGTGGCTGGTGGAGGGTGGTAGTGGCTGGTGGCGGGCAGTAGTGGCTGGTGGAGGGCAGTAGTGGCTGGTGGTGGGCGGTAGTGGCTGGTGGAGGGCGGTAGTGGCTGTTGGAGGGTGGTAGTGGCTGGTGGCGGGCAGTAGTGGCTGGTGGAGGGCGGTAGTGGCTGGTGGAGGGCAGTAGTGGCTGGTGGCGGGCGGTAGTGGCTGGTGAAGGGTGGTAGTGGATGGTGGAGGGCGGTAGTGGCTGGTGGAGGGCTGTAGTGGCTGGTGGAGGGCGGTAGTGGGTAGTGGCTGGTGGCGGGCAGTAGTGGCTGGTGGAGGGCGGTAGTGGGTAGTGGCTGGTGGCGGGCAGTAGTGGCTGGTGGCGGGCGGTAGTGGCTGGTGGCGGGCAGTAGTGGCTGGTGGCGGGCGGTAGTGGCTGGTGGCGGGCGGTAGTGGCTGGTGGCGGGCAGTAGTGGCTGGTGGAGGGCAGTAGTGGCTGGTGGAGGGCGGTAGTGGCTGGTGGCGGGCGGTAGTGGCTGGTGGTGGGCAGTAGTGGCTGGTGGCGGGCGGTAGTGGCTGGTGGCGGGCAGTAGTGGCTGGTGGAGGGCGGTAGTGGCTGGTGGCGGGCAGTAGTGGCTGGTGGAGGGCGGTAGTGGCTGGTGGAGGGTGGTAGTGGCTGGTGGCGGGCGGTAGTGGCTGGTGGAGGGCGGTAGTGGCTGGTGGAGGGCGGTAGTGGCTGGTGGCGGGCAGTAGTGGCTGGTGGAGGGCGGTAGTGGCTGGTGGAGGGCGGTAGTGGCTGGTGGCGGGCAGTAGTGGCTGGTGGAGGGCGGTAGTGGCTGGTGGAGGGTGGTAGTGGCTGGTGGCGGGCAGTAGTGGCTGGTGGAGGGCAATAGTGGCTGGTGGCGGGCAGTAGTGGCTGATGGCGGGCAGTAGTGGCTGGTGGAGGGCGGTAGTGGTTGGTGGCGGGCAGTAGCGGCTGGTGGCGGGCAGTAGTGGCTGGTGGAGGGCGGTAGTGGCTGGTGGAGGGCGGTAGTGGCTGGTGGCGGGCAGTAGTGGCTGGTGGCGGGCAGTAGTGGCTGGTGGTGGGCGGTAGTGGCTGGTGGCGGGCAGTAGTGGCTGGTGGAGGGCGGTAGTGGCTGGTGGAGGGCAGTAGTGGCTGGTGGAGGGCAGTCGTGGCTGGTGGCGGGCAGTAGTGGCTGGTGGAGGGCGGTAGTGGCTGGTGGAGGGCGGTAGTGGCTGGTGGAGGGCGGTAGTGGCTGGTGGAGGGCGGTAGCGGCTGGTGGCGGGCGGAGGGCAGTAGTGGCTGGTGGCGGGCGGTAGTGGCTACTGGCAGGCGGTAGTGGCTGGTGGCGGGCAGTAGTGGCTGGTGGAGGGCGGTAGTGGCTGGTGGAGGGCGGTAGTGGCTGGTGGCGGGCAGTAGTGGCTGGTGGCGGGCAGTAGTGGCTGGTGGAGGGCGGTAGTGGCTGGTGGCGGGCAGTAGTGGCTGGTGGAGGGCGGTAGTGGCTGATGGAGGGCAGTAGTGGCTGGTGGAGGGCAGTAGTGGCTGGTGGCGGGCAGTAGTATCTGGTGGAGGGCGGTAGTGGCTGGTGGAGGGCGGTAGTGGCTGGTGGAGGGCGGTAGTGGCTGGTGGAGGGCGGTAGCGGCTGGTGGCGGGCGGTAGTGGCTGGTGGAGGGCAGTAGTGGCTGGTGGCGGGCGGTAGTGGCTACTGGCAGGCGGTAGTGGCTGGTGGAGGGCGGTAGTGGCTGGTTGAGGGCAGTAGTGGCTGGAGGAGGGCAGTAGTGGCTGCTGGAGGGCAGTAGTGGCTGGTGGCGGGCAGTAGTGGCTGGTGGAGGGCAGTAGTGGCTGGTGGCGGGCGGTAGTGGCTGGTGGAGGGCAGTAGTGGCTGGTGGAGGGCAGTAGTGGCTGGTGGAGGGCAGTAGTGGCTGGTGGAGGGCAGTAGTGGCTGGTGGAGGGCAGTAGTGGCTGGTGGAGGGCAGTAGTGGCTGGTGGCGGGCGGTAGTGGCTGGTGGCGGGCGGTAGTGGCTGGTGGAAGGCGGTAGTGGCTGGTGGCGGGCGGTAGTGGCTGGTGGCGGGCAGTAGTGGCTGGTGGCGGGTGGTAGTGGCTGGTGGAGGGCGGTAGTGGCTGGTGGAGGGCGGTAGTGGCTGTTGGAGGGTGGTAGTGGCTGGTGGCGGGCAGTAGTGGCTGGTGGAGGGCGGTAGTGGCTGGTGGAGGGCAGTATTGGCTGGTGGCGGGCGGTAGTGGCTGGTGAAGGGTGGTAGTGGATGGTAGAGGGCGGTAGTGGCTGGTGGAGGGCTGTAGTGGCTGGTGGAGGGCGGTAGTGGGTAGTGGCTGGTGGCGGGCAGTAGTGGCTGGTGGAGGGCGGTAGTGGCTGGTGGCGGGCAGTAGTATCTGGTGGAGGGCGGTAGTGGCTGGTGGCGGGCGGTAGTGGCTGGTGGTGGGCAGTAGTGGCTGGTGGAGGGCAGTAGTGGCTGGTGGAGGGCAGTAGTGGCTGGTGGCGGGCAGTAGTATCTGGTGGAGGGCGGTAGTGGCTGGTGGAGGGCGGTAGTGGCTGGTGGAGGGCGGTAGTGGCTGGTGGAGGGCGGTAGCGGCTGGTGGCGGGCGGTAGTGGCTGGTGGAGGGCAGTAGTGGCTGGTGGCGGGCGGTAGTGGCTACTGGCAGGCGGTAGTGGCTGGTGGAGGGCGGTAGTGGCTGGTTGAGGGCAGTAGTGGCTGGAGGAGGGCAGTAGTGGCTGGTGGAGGGCAGTAGTGGCTGGTGGCGGGCAGTAGTGGCTGGTGGAGGGCAGTAGTGGCTGGTGGCGGGCGGTAGTGGCTGGTGGAGGGCAGTAGTGGCTGGTGGAGGGCAGTAGTGGCTGGTGGAGGGCAGTAGTGGCTGGTGGAGGGCAGTAGTGGCTGGTGGAGGGCAGTAGTGGCTGGTGGAGGGCAGTAGTGGCTGGTGGCGGGCGGTAGTGGCTGGTGGCGGGCGGTAGTGGCTGGTGGAAGGCGGTAGTGGCTGGTGGCGGGCGGTAGTGGCTGGTGGCGGGCAGTAGTGGCTGGTGGCGGGTGGTAGTGGCTGGTGGAGGGCGGTAGTGGCTGGTGGAGGGCGGTAGTGGCTGTTGGAGGGTGGTAGTGGCTGGTGGCGGGCAGTAGTGGCTGGTGGAGGGCGGTAGTGGCTGGTGGAGGGCAGTATTGGCTGGTGGCGGGCGGTAGTGGCTGGTGAAGGGTGGTAGTGGATGGTAGAGGGCGGTAGTGGCTGGTGGAGGGCTGTAGTGGCTGGTGGAGGGCGGTAGTGGGTAGTGGCTGGTGGCGGGCAGTAGTGGCTGGTGGAGGGCGGTAATGGCTGGTGGCGGGCAGTAGTGGCTGGTGGAGGGCGGTAGTGGCTGGTGGCGGGCAGTAGTGGCTGGTGGCGGGCGGTAGTGGCTGGTGGCGGGCGGTAGTGGCTGGTGGCGGGCAGTAGTGGCTGGTGGAGGGCGGTAGTGGCTGGTGGCGGGCAGTAGTGGCTGGTGGAGGGCGGTAGTGGCTGGTGGAGATCGGTAGTGGCTGGTGGAGGGCAATAGTGGCTGGTGGAGGGCAGTAGTGGCTGGTGGCGGGCAGTAGTGGCTGGTGGAGGGCGGTAGTGGCTGGTGGCGGGCAGTAGTGGCTGGTGGAGGGCAGTAGTGGCTGGTGGCGGGCGGTAGTGGCTGGTGGAGGGCAGTAGTGGCTGGTGGAGGGCGGTAGTGGCTGGTGGCGGGCAGTAGTGGCTGGTGGAGGGCAGTAGTGGCTGGTGGAGGGCGGTAGTGGCTGGTGGAGGGCAGTAGTGGCTGGTGGAGGGTGGTAGTGGCTGGTGGTGGGCAGTAGTGGCTGGTGGAGTGCAGTAGTGGCTGGTGGCGGGCAGTAGTGGCTGGTGGAGGGCGGTAGTGGCTGGTGGCGGGCGGTAGTGGCTGGTGGCGGGCAGTAGTGGCTGGTGGAGGGCGGTAGTGGCTGGTGGAGGGCAGTAGTGGCTGGTGGAGGGCAGTAGTGGCTGGTGGCGGGCGGTAGTGGCTGGTGGCGGGCAGTAGTGGCTGGTGGCGGGCGGTAGTGGCTGGTGGCGGGCGGTAGTGGCTGGTGGCGGGCAGTAGTGGCTGGTGGAGGGCAGTAGTGGCTGGTGGTGGGCAGTAGTGGCTGGTGGTGGGCGGTAGTGGCTGGTGGCGGGCAGTAGTGGCTGGTGGAGGGCGGTAGTGGCTGGTGGCGGGCAGTAGTGGCTGGTGGAGGGCGGTAGTGGCTGGTGGAGGGCGGTAGTGGCTGGTGGCGGGCGGTAGTGGCTGGTGGAGGGCGGTAGTGGCTGGTGGAGGGCGGTAGTGACTGATGGCGGGCAGTAGTGGCTGGTGGAGGGCGGTAGTGGCTGGTGGAGGGCGGTAGTGGCTGGTGGCGGGCAGTAGTGGCTGGTGGAGGGCGGTAGTGGCTGGTGGCGGGCAGTAGTGGCTGGTGGAGGGCGGTAGTGGCTGGTGGAGGGTGGTAGTGGCTGGTGGCGGGCGGTAGTGGCTGGTGGAGGGCGGTAGTGGCTGGTGGAGGGCGGTAGTGGCTGGTGGCGGGCAGTAGTGGCTGGTGGAGGGCGGTAGTGGCTGGTGGAGGGCGGTAGTGGCTGGTGGCGGGCAGTAGTGGCTGGTGGAGGGCGGTAGTGGCTGGTGGAGGGTGGTAGTGGCTGGTGGCGGGCAGTAGTGGCTGGTGGAGGGCAATAGTGGCTGGTGGCGGGCAGTAGTGGCTGATGGCGGGCAGTAGTGGCTGGTGGAGGGCGGTAGTGGTTGGTGGCGGGCAGTAGTGGCTGGTGGCGGGCAGTAGTGGCTGGTGGAGGGCGGTAGTGGCTGGTGGCGGGCAGTAGTGGCTGGTGGCGGGCAGTAGTGGCTGGTGGTGGGCGGTAGTGGCTGGTGGCGGGCAGTAGTGGCTGGTGGCGGGCGGTAGTGGCTGGTGGCGGGCGGTAGTGGCTGGTGGCGGGCAGTAGTGGCTGGTGGAGGGCGGTAGTGGCTGGTGGAGATCGGTAGTGGCTGGTGGAGGGCGATAGTGGCTGGTGGAGGGCAGTAGTGGCTGGTGGCGGGCAGTAGTGGCTGGTGGAGGGCGTTAGCGGCTGGTGGCGGGCAGTAGTGGCTGGTGGAGGGCAGTAGTGGCTGGTGGCGGGCGGTAGTGGCTGGTGGAGGGCAGTAGTGGCTGGTGGAGGGTGGTAGTGGCTGGTGGCGGGCAGTAGTGGCTGGTGGAGGGCAGTAGTGGCTGGTGGAGGGCGGTAGTGGCTGGTGGAGGGCAGTAGTGGCTGGTGGAGGGTGGTAGTGGCTGGTGGCGGGCAGTAGTGGCTGGTGGAGTGCAGTAGTGGCTGGTGGCGGGCAGTAGTGGCTGGTGGAGGGCGGTAGTGGCTGGTGGCGGGCGGTAGTGGCTGGTGGCGGGCAGTAGTGGCTGGTGGAGGGCGGTAGTGGCTGGTGGAGGGCAGTAGTGGCTGGTGGAGGGCAGTAGTGGCTGGTGGCGGGCGGTAGTGGCTGGTGGCGGGCAGTAGTGGCTGGTGGCGGGCGGTAGTGGCTGGTGGCGGGCGGTAGTGGCTGGTGGCGGGCAGTAGTGGCTGGTGGAGGGCAGTAGTGGCTGGTGGAGGGCAGTAGTGGCTGGTGGCGGGCGGTAGTGGCTGGTGGCGGGCAGTAGTGGCTGGTGGAGGGCGGTAGTGGCTGGTGGCGGGCAGTAGTGGCTGGTGGAGGGCAGTAGTGGCTGGTGGCGGGCGGTAGTGGCTGGTGGAGGGCAGTAGTGGCTGGTGGAGGGTGGTAGTGGCTGGTGGCGGGCAGTAGTGGCTGGTGGAGGGCAGTAGTGGCTGGTGGTGGGCGGTAGTGGCTGGTGGAGGGCGGTAGTGGCTGTTGGAGGGTGGTAGTGGCTGGTGGCGGGCAGTAGTGGCTGGTGGAGGGCGGTAGTGTCTGGTGGAGGGCAGTAGTGGCTGGTGGCGGGCGGTAGTGGCTGGTGAAGGGTGGTAGTGGATGGTGGAGGGCGGTAGTGGCTGGTGGAGGGCTGTAGTGGCTGGTGGAGGGCGGTAGTGGGTAGTGGCTGGTGGCGGGCAGTAGTGGCTGGTGGAGGGCGGTAGTGGCTGGTGGCGGGCAGTAGTGGCTGGTGGAGGGCGGTAGTGGCTGGTGGAGATCGGTAGTGGCTGGTGGAGGGCAATAGTGGCTGGTGGAGGGCAGTAGTGGCTGGTGGCGGGCAGTAGTGGCTGGTGGAGGGCGGTAGTGGCTGGTGGCGGGCAGTAGTGGCTGGTGGAGGGCAGTAGTGGCTGGTGGCGGGCGTTAGTGGCTGGTGGAGGGCAGTAGTGGCTGGTGGAGGGCGGTAGTGGCTGGTGGCGGGCAGTAGTGGCTGGTGGAGGGCAGTAGTGGCTGGTGGAGGGCGGTAGTGGCTGGTGGAGGGCAGTAGTGGCTGGTGGAGGGTGGTAGTGGCTGGTGGTGGGCAGTAGTGGCTGGTGGAGTGCAGTAGTGGCTGGTGGCGGGCAGTAGTGGCTGGTGGAGGGCGGTAGTGGCTGGTGGCGGGCGGTAGTGGCTGGTGGCGGGCAGTAGTGGCTGGTGGAGGGCGGTAGTGGCTGGTGGAGGGCAGTAGTGGCTGGTGGAGGGCAGTAGTGGCTGGTGGCGGGCGGTAGTGGCTGGTGGCGGGCAGTAGTGGCTGGTGGCGGGCGGTAGTGGCTGGTGGCGGGCGGTAGTGGCTGGTGGCGGGCAGTAGTGGCTGGTGGAGGGCAGTAGTGGCTGGTGGTGGGCAGTAGTGGCTGGTGGTGGGCGGTAGTGGCTGGTGGCGGGCAGTAGTGGCTGGTGGAGGGCGGTAGTGGCTGGTGGCGGGCAGTAGTGGCTGGTGGAGGGCGGTAGTGGACTGGTGGAGGGCGGTAGTGGCTGGTGGCGGGCGGTAGTGGCTGGTGGAGGGCGGTAGTGGCTGGTGGAGGGCGGTAGTGACTGATGGCGGGCAGTAGTGGCTGGTGGAGGGCGGTAGTGGCTGGTGGAGGGCGGTAGTGGCTGGTGGCGGGCAGTAGTGGCTGGTGGAGGGCGGTAGTGGCTGGTGGCGGGCAGTAGTGGCTGGTGGAGGGCGGTAGTGGCTGGTGGAGGGTGGTAGTGGCTGGTGGCGGGCGGTAGTGGCTGGTGGAGGGCGGTAGTGGCTGGTGGAGGGCGGTAGTGGCTGGTGGCGGGCAGTAGTGGCTGGTGGAGGGCGGTAGTGGCTGGTGGAGGGCGGTAGTGGCTGGTGGCGGGCAGTAGTGGCTGGTGGAGGGCGGTAGTGGCTGGTGGAGGGTGGTAGTGGCTGGTGGCGGGCAGTAGTGGCTGGTGGAGGGCAATAGTGGCTGGTGGCGGGCAGTAGTGGCTGATGGCGGGCAGTAGTGGCTGGTGGAGGGCGGTAGTGGTTGGTGGCGGGCAGTAGTGGCTGGTGGCGGGCAGTAGTGGCTGGTGGAGGGCGGTAGTGGCTGGTGGCGGGCAGTAGTGGCTGGTGGCGGGCAGTAGTGGCTGGTGGAGGGCGGTAGTGGCTGGTGGCGGGCAGTAGTGGCTGGTGGCGGGCGGTAGTGGCTGGTGGCGGGCGGTAGTGGCTGGTGGCGGGCAGTAGTGGCTGGTGGAGGGCGGTAGTGGCTGGTGGAGATCGGTAGTGGCTGGTGGAGGGCGATAGTGGCTGGTGGAGGGCAGTAGTGGCTGGTGGCGGGCAGTAGTGGCTGGTGGAGGGCGTTAGCGGCTGGTGGCGGGCAGTAGTGGCTGGTGGAGGGCAGTAGTGGCTGGTGGCGGGCGGTAGTGGCTGGTGGAGGGCAGTAGTGGCTGGTGGAGGGTGGTAGTGGCTGGTGGCGGGCAGTAGTGGCTGGTGGAGGGCAGTAGTGGCTGGTGGAGGGCGGTAGTGGCTGGTGGAGGGCAGTAGTGGCTGGTGGAGGGTGGTAGTGGCTGGTGGCGGGCAGTAGTGGCTGGTGGAGTGCAGTAGTGGCTGGTGGCGGGCAGTAGTGGCTGGTGGAGGGCGGTAGTGGCTGGTGGCGGGCGGTAGTGGCTGGTGGCGGGCAGTAGTGGCTGGTGGAGGGCGGTAGTGGCTGGTGGAGGGCAGTAGTGGCTGGTGGAGGGCAGTAGTGGCTGGTGGCGGGCGGTAGTGGCTGGTGGCGGGCAGTAGTGGCTGGTGGAGGGCGGTAGTGGCTGGTGGCGGGCAGTAGTGGCTGGTGGAGGGCAGTAGTGGCTGGTGGCGGGCGGTAGTGGCTGGTGGAGGGCAGTAGTGGCTGGTGGAGGGTGGTAGTGGCTGGTGGCTTGCAGTAGTGGCTGGTGGAGGGCAGTAGTGGCTGGTGGTGGGCGGTAGTGGCTGGTGGAGGGCGGTAGTGGCTGTTGGAGGGTGGTAGTGGCTGGTGGCGGGCAGTAGTGGCTGGTGGAGGGCGGTAGTGGCTGGTGGAGGGCAGTAGTGGCTGGTGGCGGGCGGTAGTGGCTGGTGAAGGGTGGTAGTGGATGGTGGAGGGCGGTAGTGGCTGGTGGCGGGCGGTAGTGGCTGGTGGAGGGCGGTAGTGGCTGTTGGAGGGTGGTAGTGGCTGGTGGCGGGCAGTAGTGGCTGGTGGAGGGCGGTAGTGGCTGGTGGAGGGCTGTAGTGGCTGGTGGAGGGCGGTAGTGGGTAGTGGCTGGTGGCGGGCAGTAGTGGCTGGTGGAGGGCGGTAGTGGGTAGTGGCTGGTGGCGGGCAGTAGTGGCTGGTGGCGGGCGGTAGTGGCTGGTGGCGGGCAGTAGTGGCTGGTGGCGGGCGGTAGTGGCTGGTGGCGGGCGGTAGTGGCTGGTGGCGGGCAGTAGTGGCTGGTGGAGGGCAGTAGTGGCTGGTGGAGGGCGGTAGTGGCTGGTGGCGGGCGGTAGTGGCTGGTGGTGGGCAGTAGTGGCTGGTGGCGGGCGGTAGTGGCTGGTGGCGGGCAGTAGTGGCTGGTGGAGGGCGGTAGTGGCTGGTGGCGGGCAGTAGTGGCTGGTGGAGGGCGGTAGTGGCTGGTGGAGGGTGGTATTGGCTGGTGGCGGGCGGTAGTGGCTGGTGGAGGGCGGTAGTGGCTGGTGGAGGGCGGTAGTGGCTGGTGGCGGGCAGTAGTGGCTGGTGGAGGGCGGTAGTGGCTGGTGGAGGGCGGTAGTGGCTGGTGGCGGGCAGTAGTGGCTGGTGGAGGGCGGTAGTGGCTGGTGGAGGGTGGTAGTGGCTGGTGGCGGGCAGTAGTGGCTGGTGGAGGGCAATAGTGGCTGGTGGCGGGCAGTAGTGGCTGATGGCGGGCAGTAGTGGCTGGTGGAGGGCGGTAGTGGTTGGTGGCGGGCAGTAGTGGCTGGTGGCGGGCAGTAGTGGCTGGTGGAGGGCGGTAGTGGCTGGTGGCGGGCAGTAGTGGCTGGTGGCGGGCAGTAGTGGCTGGTGGTGGGCGGTAGTGGCTGGTGGCGGGCAGTAGTGGCTGGTGGAGGGCGGTAGTGGCTGGTGGAGGGCAGTAGTGGCTGGTGGAGGGCAGTCGTGGCTGGTGGCGGGCAGTAGTGGCTGGTGGAGGGCGGTAGTGGCTGGTGGAGGGCGGTAGTGGCTGGTGGAGGGCGGTAGTGGCTGGTGGAGGGCGGTAGCGGCTGGTGGCGGGCGGAGGGCAGTAGTGGCTGGTGGCGGGCGGTAGTGGCTACTGGCAGGCGGTAGTGGCTGGTGGCGGGCAGTAGTGGCTGGTGGAGGGCGGTAGTGGCTGGTGGAGGGCGGTAGTGGCTGGTGGCGGGCAGTAGTGGCTGGTGGCGGGCAGTAGTGGCTGGTGGAGGGCGGTAGTGGCTGGTGGCGGGCAGTAGTGGCTGGTGGAGGGAGGTAGTGGCTGATGGAGGGCAGTAGTGGCTGGTGGAGGGCAGTAGTGGCTGGTGGCGGGCAGTAGTATCTGGTGGAGGGCGGTAGTGGCTGGTGGAGGGCGGTAGTGGCTGGTGGAGGGCGGTAGTGGCTGGTGGAGGGCGGTAGCGGCTGGTGGCGGGCGGTAGTGGCTGGTGGAGGGCAGTAGTGGCTGGTGGCGGGCGGTAGTGGCTACTGGCAGGCGGTAGTGGCTGGTGGAGGGCGGTAGTGGCTGGTTGAGGGCAGTAGTGACTGGAGGAGGGCAGTAGTGGCTGGTGGAGGGCAGTAGTGGCTGGTGGCGGGCAGTAGTGGCTGGTGGAGGGCAGTAGTGGCTGGTGGCGGGCGGTAGTGGCTGGTGGAGGGCAGTAGTGGCTGGTGGAGGGCAGTAGTGGCTGGTGGAGGGCAGTAGTGGCTGGTGGAGGGCAGTAGTGGCTGGTGGAGGGCAGTAGTGGCTGGTGGAGGGCAGTAGTGGCTGGTGGCGGGCGGTAGTGGCTGGTGGCGGGCGGTAGTGGCTGGTGGAAGGCGGTAGTGGCTGGTGGCGGGCGGTAGTGGCTGGTGGCGGGCAGTAGTGGCTGGTGGCGGGTGGTAGTGGCTGGTGGAGGGCGGTAGTGGCTGGTGGAGGGCGGTAGTGGCTGTTGGAGGGTGGTAGTGGCTGGTGGCGGGCAGTAGTGGCTGGTGGAGGGCGGTAGTGGCTGGTGGAGGGCAGTATTGGCTGGTGGCGGGCGGTAGTGGCTGGTGAAGGGTGGTAGTGGATGGTAGAGGGCGGTAGTGGCTGGTGGAGGGCTGTAGTGGCTGGTGGAGGGCGGTAGTGGGTAGTGGCTGGTGGCGGGCAGTAGTGGCTGGTGGAGGGCGGTAATGGCTGGTGGCGGGCAGTAGTGGCTGGTGGAGGGCGGTAGTGGCTGGTGGCGGGCAGTAGTGGCTGGTGGCGGGCGGTAATGGCTGGTGGCGGGCGGTAATGGCTGGTGGCGGGCGGTAGTGGCTGGTGGCGGGCAGTAGTGGCTGGTGGAGGGCGGTAGTGGCTGGTGGCGGGCAGTAGTGGCTGGTGGAGGGCGGTAGTGGCTGGTGGAGATCGGTAGTGGCTGGTGGAGGGCAATAGTGGCTGGTGGAGGGCAGTAGTGGCTGGTGGCGGGCAGTAGTGGCTGGTGGAGGGCGGTAGTGGCTGGTGGCGGGCAGTAGTGGCTGGTGGAGGGCAGTAGTGGCTGGTGGCGGGCGGTAGTGGCTGGTGGAGGGCAGTAGTGGCTGGTGGAGGGCGGTAGTGGCTGGTGGCGGGCAGTAGTGGCTGGTGGAGGGCAGTAGTGGCTGGTGGAGGGCGGTAGTGGCTGGTGGAGGGCAGTAGTGGCTGGTGGAGGGTGGTAGTGGCTGGTGGTGGGCAGTAGTGGCTGGTGGAGTGCAGTAGTGGCTGGTGGCGGGCAGTAGTGGCTGGTGGAGGGCGGTAGTGGCTGGTGGCGGGCGGTAGTGGCTGGTGGCGGGCAGTAGTGGCTGGTGGAGGGCGGTAGTGGCTGGTGGAGGGCAGTAGTGGCTGGTGGAGGGCAGTAGTGGCTGGTGGCGGGCGGTAGTGGCTGGTGGCGGGCAGTAGTGGCTGGTGGCGGGCGGTAGTGGCTGGTGGCGGGCGGTAGTGGCTGGTGGCGGGCAGTAGTGGCTGGTGGAGGGCAGTAGTGGCTGGTGGTGGGCAGTAGTGGCTGGTGGTGGGCGGTAGTGGCTGGTGGCGGGCAGTAGTGGCTGGTGGAGGGCAGTAGTGGCTGGTGGAGGGCGGTAGTGGCTGGTGGAGGGCAGTAGTGGCTGGTGGAGGGTGGTAGTGGCTGGTGGTGGGCAGTAGTGGCTGGTGGAGTGCAGTAGTGGCTGGTGGCGGGCAGTAGTGGCTGGTGGAGGGCGGTAGTGGCTGGTGGCGGGCGGTAGTGGCTGGTGGCGGGCAGTAGTGGCTGGTGGAGGGCGGTAGTGGCTGGTGGAGGGCAGTAGTGGCTGGTGGAGGGCAGTAGTGGCTGGTGGCGGGCAGTAGTGGCTGGTGGCGGGCGGTAGTGGCTGGTGGCGGGCGGTAGTGGCTGGTGGCGGGCAGTAGTGGCTGGTGGAGGGCAGTAGTGGCTGGTGGTGGGCAGTAGTGGCTGGTGGTGGGCGGTAGTGGCTGGTGGCGGGCAGTAGTGGCTGGTGGAGGGCGGTAGTGGCTGGTGGCGGGCAGTAGTGGCTGGTGGAGGGCGGTAGTGGCTGGTGGAGGGCGGTAGTGGCTGGTGGCGGGCGGTAGTGGCTGGTGGAGGGCGGTAGTGGCTGGTGGAGGGCGGTAGTGACTGATGGCGGGCAGTAGTGGCTGGTGGAGGGCGGTAGTGGCTGGTGGAGGGCGGTAGTGGCTGGTGGTGGGCAGTAGTGGCTGGTGGTGGGCGGTAGTGGCTGGTGGCGGGCAGTAGTGGCTGGTGGAGGGCGGTAGTGGCTGGTGGAGGGCAGTAGTGGCTGGTGGAGGGCAGTAGTGGCTGGTGGCGGGCGGTAGTGGCTGGTGGCGGGCAGTAGTGGCTGGTGGCGGGCGGTAGTGGCTGGTGGCGGGCGGTAGTGGCTGGTGGCGGGCAGTAGTGGCTGGTGGAGGGCAGTAGTGGCTGGTGGTGGGCAGTAGTGGCTGGTGGTGGGCGGTAGTGGCTGGTGGCGGGCAGTAGTGGCTGGTGGAGGGCGGTAGTGGCTGGTGGCGGGCAGTAGTGGCTGGTGGAGGGCGGTAGTGGCTGGTGGAGGGCGGTAGTGGCTGGTGGCGGGCGGTAGTGGCTGGTGGAGGGCGGTAGTGGCTGGTGGAGGGCGGTAGTGACTGATGGCGGGCAGTAGTGGCTGGTGGAGGGCGGTAGTGGCTGGTGGAGGGCGGTAGTGGCTGGTGGCGGGCAGTAGTGGCTGGTGGAGGGCGGTAGTGGCTGGTGGCGGGCAGTAGTGGCTGGTGGAGGGCGGTAGTGGCTGGTGGAGGGTGGTAGTGGCTGGTGGCGGGCGGTAGTGGCTGGTGGAGGGCGGTAGTGGCTGGTGGAGGGCGGTAGTGGCTGGTGGCGGGCAGTAGTGGCTGGTGGAGGGCGGTAGTGGCTGGTGGAGGGCGGTAGTGGCTGGTGGCGGGCAGTAGTGGCTGGTGGAGGGCGGTAGTGGCTGGTGGAGGGGGGTAGTGGCTGGTGGCGGGCAGTAGTGGCTGGTGGAGGGCAATAGTGGCTGGTATCGGGCAGTAGTGGCTGATGGCGGGCAGTAGTGGCTGGTGGAGGGCGGTAGTGGTTGGTGGCGGGCAGTAGTGGCTGGTGGCGGGCAGTAGTGGCTGGTGGAGGGCGGTAGTGGCTGGTGGCGGGCAGTAGTGGCTGGTGGCGGGCAGTAGTGGCTGGTGGTGGGCGGTAGTGGCTGGTGGCGGGCAGTAGTGGCTGGTGGAGGGCGGTAGTGGCTGGTGGAGGGCAGTAGTGGCTGGTGGAGGGGAGTCGTGGCTGGTGGCGGGCAGTAGTGGCTGGTGGAGGGCGGTAGTGGCTGGTGGAGGGCGGTAGTGGCTGGTGGAGGGCGGTAGTGGCTGGTGGAGGGCGGTAGCGGCTGGTGGCGGGCGGAGGGCAGTAGTGGCTGGTGGCGGGCGGTAGTGGCTACTGGCAGGCGGTAGTGGCTGGTGGCGGGCAGTAGTGGCTGGTGGAGGGCGGTAGTGGCTGGTGGAGGGCGGTAGTGGCTGGTGGCGAGCAGTAGTGGCTGGTGGCGGGCAGTAGTGGCTGGTGGAGGGCGGTAGTGGCTGGTGGCGGGCAGTAGTGGCTGGTGGAGGGCGGTAGTGGCTGATGGAGGGCAGTAGTGGCTGGTGGAGGGCAGTAGTGGCTGGTGGCGGGCAGTAGTGGCTGGTGGAGGGCGGTAGTGGCTGGTGGAGGGCGGTAGTGGCTGGTGGAGGGCGGTAGTGGCTGGTGGAGGGCGGTAGCGGCTGGTGGCTGGCGGTAGTGGCTGGTGGAGGGCAGTAGTGGCTGGTGGCGGGCGGTAGTGGCTACTGGCAGGCGGTAGTGGCTGGTGGAGGGCGGTAGTGGCTGGTTGAGGGCAGTAGTGGCTGGAGGAGGGCAGTAGTGGCTGGTGGAGGGCAGTAGTGGCTGGTGGCGGGCAGTAGTGGCTGGTGGAGGGCAGTAGTGGCTGGTGGCGGGCGGTAGTGGCTGGTGGAGGGCAGTAGTGGCTGGTGGAGGGCAGTAGTGGCTGGTGGAGGGCAGTAGTGGCTGGTGGAGGGCAGTAGTGGCTGGTGGAGGGCAGTAGTGGCTGGTGGAGGGCAGTAGTGGCTGGTGGCGGGCGGTAGTGGCTGGTGGCGGGCGGTAGTGGCTGGTGGAAGGCGGTAGTGGCTGGTGGCGGGCGGTAGTGGCTGGTGGCGGGCAGTAGTGGCTGGTGGCGGGTGGTAGTGGCTGGTGGAGGGCGGTAGTGGCTGGTGGAGGGCGGTAGTGGCTGTTGGAGGGTGGTAGTGGCTGGTGGCGGGCAGTAGTGGCTGGTGGAGGGCGGTAGTGGCTGGTGGAGGGCAGTATTGGCTGGTGGCGGGCGGTAGTGGCTGGTGAAGGGTGGTAGTGGATGGTAGAGGGCGGTAGTGGCTGGTGGAGGGCTGTAGTGGCTGGTTGAGGGCGGTAGTGGGTAGTGGCTGGTGGCGGGCAGTAGTGGCTGGTGGAGGGCGGTAATGGCTGGTGGCGGGCAGTAGTGGCTGGTGGAGGGCGGTAGTGGCTGGTGGCGGGCAGTAGTGGCTGGTGGCGGGCGGTAGTGGCTGGTGGCGGGCGGTAGTGGCTGGTGGCGGGCAGTAGTGGCTGGTGAAGGGCGGTAGTGGCTGGTGGCGGGCAGTAGTGGCTGGTGGAGGGCGGTAGTGGCTGGTGGAGATCGGTAGTGGCTGGTGGAGGGCAATAGTGGCTGGTGGAGGGCAGTAGTGGCTGGTGGCGGGCAGTAGTGGCTGGTGGAGGGCGGTAGTGGCTGGTGGCGGGCAGTAGTGGCTGGTGGAGGGCAGTAGTGGCTGGTGGCGGGCGTTAGTGGCTGGTGGAGGGCAGTAGTGGCTGGTGGAGGGCAGTAGTGGCTGGTGGAGGGCGGTAGTGGCTGGTGGAGGGCTGTAGTGGCTGGTGGAGGGTGGTAGTGGCTGGTGGCGGGCAGTAGTGGCTGGTGGAGTGCAGTAGTGGCTGGTGGCGGGCAGTAGTGGCTGGTGGAGGGCGGTAGTGGCTGGTGGCGGGCGGTAGTGGCTGGTGGCGGGCAGTAGTGGCTTGTGGAGGGCGGTAGTGGCTGGTGGAGGGCAGTAGTGGCTGGTGGAGGGCAGTAGTGGCTGGTGGCGGGCGGTAGTGGCTGGTGGCGGGCAGTAGTGGCTGGTGGCGGGCGGTAGTGGCTGGTGGCGGGCGGTAGTGGCTGGTGGCGGGCAGTAGTGGCTGGTGGAGGGCAGTAGTGGCTGGTGGAGGGCGGTAGTGGCTGGTGGCGGGCGGTAGTGGCTGGTGGTGGGCAGTAGTGGCTGGTGGTGGGCGGTAGTGGCTGGTGGCGGGCAGTAGTGGCTGGTGGAGGGCGGTAGTGGCTGGTGGCGGGCAGTAGTGGCTGGTGGAGGGCGGTAGTGGCTGGTGGAGGGCGGTAGTGGCTGGTGGCGGGCGGTAGTGGCTGGTGGAGGGCGGTAGTGGCTGGTGGAGGGCGGTAGTGACTGATGGCGGGCAGTAGTGGCTGGTGGAGGGCGGTAGTGGCTGGTGGAGGGCGGTAGTGGCTGGTGGCGGGCAGTAGTGGCTGGTGGAGGGCGGTAGTGGCTGGTGGAGGGTGGTAGTGGCTGGTGGCGGGCAGTAGTGGCTGGTGGAGGGCAATAGTGGCTGGTGGCGGGCAGTAGTGGCTGATGGCGGGCAGTAGTGGCTGGTGGAGGGCGGTAGTGGTTGGTGGCGGGCAGTAGTGGCTGGTGGCGGGCAGTAGTGGCTGGTGGAGGGCGGTAGTGGCTGGTGGAGGGCAGTAGTGGCTGGTGGCGGGCAGTAGTGGCTGGTGGAGGGCAGTAGTGGCTGGTGGCGGGCAGTAGTGGCTGGTGGAGGGCAGTAGTGGCTGGTGGAGGGCGGTAGTGGCTGGTGGAGGGCGGTAGTGGCAGGTGGCGGGCGGTAGTGGCTGGTGGAGGGCAGTAGTGGCTGGTGGCGGGCAGTAGTGGCTGGTGGCGGGCGGTAGTGGCTGGTGGCGGGCAGTAGTGGCTGGTGGCGGGCGATAGTGGCTGGTGGCGGGCAGTAGTGGCTGGTGGCGGGCGGTAGTGGCTGGTGGCGGGCAGTAGTGGCTGGTGGCGGGCAGTAGTGGCTGGTGGAGGGCGGTAGTGGCTGGTGGAGGGCAGTAGTGGCTGGTGGCGGGCAGTAGTGGCTGGTGGCGGGCGGTAGTGGCTGGTGGAGGGCAGTAGTGGCTGGTGGAGGGCGGTAGTGGCTGGTGGAGGGCGGTAGTGGCTGGTGGCGGGCGGTAGTGGCTGGTGGAGGGCAGTAGTGGCTGGTGGCGGGCAGTAGTGTCTGGTGGCGGGCGGTAGTGGCTGGTGGCGGGCAGTAGTGGCTGGTGGCGGGCGATAGTGGCTGGTGGCGGGCAGTAGTGGCTGGTGGCGGGCGGTAGTGGCTGGTGGCGGGCAGTAGTGGCTGGTGGCGGGCAGTAGTGGCTGGTGGAGGGCGGTAGTGGCTGGTGGCGGGCAGTAGTGGCTGGTGGCGGGCGGTAGTGGCTGGTGGCGGGCGGTAGTGGCTGGTGGCGGGCCTTAGTGGCTGGTGGCGGGCGGTAGTGGCTGGTGGAGGGCAGTAGTGGCTGGTGGCGGGCAGTAGTGGCTGGTGGCGGGCGGTAGTGGCTGGTGGCGGGCTGTAGTGGCTGGTGGCGGGCGGTAGTGGCTGGTGGCGGGCAGTAGTGGCTGGTGGAGGGCAGTAGTGGCTGGTAGAGGGCGGTAGTGGCTGGTGGCGGGCGGTAGTTGCTGGTGGCGGGCAGTAGTGGCTGGTGGCGGGCGGTAGTGGCTGGTGGAGGGCGGTAGTGGCTGGTGGAGGGCGGTAGTGGCTGGTGGCGGGCGGTAGTG
>NW_027189149.1:772393-822393 GCF_040958095.1 Procambarus clarkii | reverse complement strand
TATATCTACATATTTAGTCAAAATCAATTACATTATTTTATCTTATTCATAGCATAAATGTTCACAAAGATTACTAAAAAGAGATTGAATTAGACTACAGCAAATTGGCAAACTTTACCTTGTATCTGTTTCCACCGTGTTTGTTTGGGGCGTTCTTCAACATATCAGCAATACTTGTCTCAACATCTCTTTCAGTTGCATTAGTGTGGGTGTTGATACAGGCTTCTGGAAAGTTATAAGAATTAATTAATATATATAATTATAATTCTTTTTGTCAGGAGACAAGAAGCCACAGAGTAATAACATTGTTGGCTTTTATTTAGGTGTTCCCCTGTTCTCCAGTCTTCCATCTGTCAATTTCTTCCAAACCTCGTGGTTTACGTGCAAAAATATTGGGCACAAAATCTTTTATGCTCACCAATCTAGCACTAATTTCAGAAATCTGGCGGCTACATAATTTAAATGTGTTTTTCCGTATCCAGGTGACAAGAAGTCGCTTCATAACACCAAGGCACACCTGGTGCATATAGTCAATGGGAAACGCTGCAATTAAGTCTGTGTTCAAGTCACAGAATGGTGATTTACCATGATGATGTTGCGAGTTAGATTGATTACGGAAGCGTGTGTCTGTTCTAATGGTTAAATTTGTTACTTCTGGATATGTCATTTTCCCCATCCAAGTACCTTTCTGTTCACATTTGTCACAGCCATAATAACCTGAAAACAGTTTTATGGACTTCACCATAGCCTTAGCAGGTGCATCACAAATTACACATTGTAATTTTATGTTGATAGTTCTGTTACCATACTGAATCCCATGCAACAAAAGGTCATCCATATCAGATATAAAATCATATAAGAAATTTAAATCACTTGGCTTAGAACGTCCATACATGAGGACAACTGGAAAGACTTTCAAAGGTGTAATATTCATTACTGCACAGAGAACTGGCCACAAAGCATCATTTTTGCTTCTAAATATAGGAAGGCCATCAATGTTACATGACAATAATAATTGTCTCAGTCCTTTTATAGTTGCTTTTGGATATCTACTTATGTTTTTTAACAGTTCCTCTTTTAACCCAAAGTAGACATATTTCATTCCAGATTTTTGCTGAGTTTCTATGTACCTTTCAGAACTGATTAGTGTCCGAGCTGTTTTTGGTAAGTAGTCAATTCCCATTTGCCTCAAAATTTTTAATAATTCATCAACAGCATTGTGTGTAACACCATTCTTGTTTACCCACTGAATTAATAAATTCTGTGGGTAAACAAGTGAATGATGATTATCATGGTCATCATTCTCCTCCTCACTTTGAGAATTAGATAATACATCATGAATATCAGTAAGATTCATGTGTAAATCATCAATTTCAGAGCCTAATCCATACTCTTGATTTGACTCGGCTTCAAAAGAACTAATGTCATTGTCTGACGACTCAATCTCTGAACTTGATGCTGCCTCAGTAAGATTAATGGGTTCACTAGTGTGTACAGCTGTATTTGGATGCATTTTGTGTATACGTTTTAGCCTTCTTGATACTTGCATCCATCTGTTGTTGTATTGGAGTCGCTTTTTTCGCTTATACTCGTACATTCTGTTAAAGAGTGTCAAATTTCTACATTAGACTACCATATTACCTATATTATTGTTAATAATGTATTGACAGATGCAATATGTATTAAAATTCTAAAAATAAGTCATTCATTATATACAATGTGTGATAATTAAAGCTGGTGCATATAACATCCTTGTCAGGCACATGCAAAAGTGAACACTTCCAGAATTGGAGACATGCAGAAATGTAACATATGGAAATAGAGGCATGCCAAAACAAAGACATGCATAAATTCAAATTCTTATCGAAATAATTTCTAGTGATTATTATATAAATTATTCCATCAGTACTAGATCAAATATTCAATACCATCCTCCCATTGGAAAGAGTAATCATGTCCTGTTGGACATTAATTATATGTTGAGATATAATCTAAAAGAAAATAGGGACATTGAAATTGTTGTTAAACTCTATTTCAATAAAGGACACTATAGGGAACCTAGAACCCTGTATTACAAGTGTAAGTGATAATTTTGGAAAATTTAATTAAAGCTAATTGTGTAGGACACCTGGAGATATGGTGCCCATATCTAAAGAATCACATCAACTGGTAAAGGTATAGACTTGCCAATAAGTGGCTCCCAGGTTAGAGGCATAAAATGCCAAAACTAGATGGTAGAATAAAAAGAAGATATTGTAAAAGGTAACCAAACAAAGATGCCACAGAAATATTAGAAAATTAACTTTCGCAAGCAGCGTGGTAGACATGGTTGGAACAAGTTAGGTGAGAGGGTGGTGGAGGCCAAAACCATAATCATAATCATCTGTATCAAACCTTATTACAGGTAAAACCAGTAGGCAGTCTACTGTATTTTATCAAACCGTTATTAGTATAATAGATCTCGTAATAATTTTGCAAAAATAATGGCATTTACTATTTTTAAAAGATTATTAGCAAATTTACAGAAATGGTGCATTCGGAAGACAAAACCGTGGTAGACATGGTTGGAACAAGTTAGGTGAGAGGGTGGTGGAGGCCAAAACCATAATCATAATCATCTGTATCAAACCTTATTACAGGTAAAACCAGTAGGCAGTCTACTGTATTTTATCAAACCGTTATTAGTATAATAGATCTCGTAATAATTTTGCAAAAATAATGGCATTTACTATTTTTAAAAGATTATTAGCAAATTTACAGAAATGGTGCATTCGGAAGACAAAACCGTGGTAGACATGGTTGGAACAAGTTAGGTGAGAGGGTGGTGGAGGCCAAAACCATAATCATAATCATCTGTATCAAACCTTATTACAGGTAAAACCAGTAGGCAGTCTACTGTATTTTATCAAACCGTTATTAGTATAATAGATCTCGTAATAATTTTGCAAAAATAATGGCATTTACTATTTTTAAAAGATTATTAGCAAATTTACAGAAATGGTGCATTCGGAAGACAAAACCGTGGTAGACATGGTTGGAACAAGTTAGGTGAGAGGGTGGTGGAGGCCAAAACCATAATCATAATCATCTGTATCAAACCTTATTACAGGTAAAACCAGTAGGCAGTCTACTGTATTTTATCAAACCGTTATTAGTATAATAGATCTCGTAATAATTTTGCAAAAATAATGGCATTTACTATTTTTAAAAGATTATTAGCAAATTTACAGAAATGGTGGATTTGGAAGACAAAACCGTGGTAGACATGGTTGGAACAAGTTAGGTGAGAGGGTGGTGGAGGCCAAAACCATAATCATAATCATCTGTATCAAACCTTATTACAGGTAAAACCAGTAGGCAGTCTACTGTATTTTATCAAACCGTTATTAGTATAATAGATCTCGTAATAATTTTGCAAAAATAATGGCATTTACTATTTTTAAAAGATTATTAGCAAATTTACAGAAATGGTGCATTCGGAAGACAAAACCGTGGTAGACATGGTTGGAACAAGTTAGGTGAGAGGGTGGTGGAGGCCAAAACCATAATCATAATCATCTGTATCAAACCTTATTACAGGTAAAACCAGTAGGCAGTCTACTGTATTTTATCAAACCGTTATTAGTATAATAGATCTCGTAATAATTTTGCAAAAATAATGGCATTTACTATTTTTAAAAGATTATTAGCAAATTTACAGAAATGGTGCATTCGGAAGACAAAACCGTGGTAGACATGGTTGGAACAAGTTAGGTGAGAGGGTGGTGGAGGCCAAAACCATAATCATAATCATCTGTATCAAACCTTATTACAGGTAAAACCAGTAGGCAGTCTACTGTATTTTATCAAACCGTTATTAGTATAATAGATCTCGTAATAATTTTGCAAAAATAATGGCATTTACTATTTTTAAAAGATTATTAGCAAATTTACAGAAATGGTGCATTCGGAAGACAAAACCGTGGTAGACATGGTTGGAACAAGTTAGGTGAGAGGGTGGTGGAGGCCAAAACCATAATCATAATCATCTGTATCAAACCTTATTACAGGTAAAACCAGTAGGCAGTCTACTGTATTTTATCAAACCGTTATTAGTATAATAGATCTCGTAATAATTTTGCAAAAATAATGGCATTTACTATTTTTAAAAGATTATTAGCAAATTTACAGAAATGGTGCATTCGGAAGACAAAACCGTGGTAGACATGGTTGGAACAAGTTAGGTGAGAGGGTGGTGGAGGCCAAAACCATAATCATAATCATCTGTATCAAACCTTATTACAGGTAAAACCAGTAGGCAGTCTACTGTATTTTATCAAACCGTTATTAGTATAATAGATCTCGTAATAATTTTGCAAAAATAATGGCATTTACTATTTTTAAAAGATTATTAGCAAATTTACAGAAATGGTGGATTTGGAAGACAAAACCGTGGTAGACATGGTTGGAACAAGTTAGGTGAGAGGGTGGTGGAGGCCAAAACCATAATCATAATCATCTGTATCAAACCTTATTACAGGTAAAACCAGTAGGCAGTCTACTGTATTTTATCAAACCGTTATTAGTATAATAGATCTCGTAATAATTTTGCAAAAATAATGGCATTTACTATTTTTAAAAGATTATTAGCAAATTTACAGAAATGGTGCATTCGGAAGACAAAACCGTGGTAGACATGGTTGGAACAAGTTAGGTGAGAGGGTGGTGGAGGCCAAAACCATAATCATAATCATCTGTATCAAACCTTATTACAGGTAAAACCAGTAGGCAGTCTACTGTATTTTATCAAACCGTTATTAGTATAATAGATCTCGTAATAATTTTGCAAAAATAATGGCATTTACTATTTTTAAAAGATTATTAGCAAATTTACAGAAATGGTGCATTCGGAAGACAAAACCGTGGTAGACTTGGTTGGAACAAGTTAGGTGAGAGGGTGGTGGAGGCCAAAACCATAATCATAATCATCTGTATTAAACCTTATTACAGGTAAAACCAGTAGGCAGTCTACTGTATTTTATCAAACCGTTATTAGTATAATAGATCTCGTAATAATTTTGCAAAAATAATGGCATTTACTATTTTTAAAAGATTATTAGCAAATTTACAGAAATGGTGCATTCGGAAGACAAAACCGTGGTAGACATGGTTGGAACAAGTTAGGTGAGAGGGTGGTGGAGGCCAAAACCATAATCATAATCATCTGTATCAAACCTTATTACAGGTAAAACCAGTAGGCAGTCTACTGTATTTTATCAAACCGTTATTAGTATAATAGATCTCGTAATAATTTTGCAAAAATAATGGCATTTACTATTTTTAAAAGATTATTAGCAAATTTACAGAAATGGTGCATTCGGAAGACAAAACCAATTTTTCACTTTTGACAATTGAGCACCTGCTACATCCAATTCTAGGGAGGAAAGGAAGGACGATCTTACTGGATCCCATAGCCTCTCCGAGGCACAAACCAGGCTTTTACATAACCCCCCCCCCTGCACCCGAGCTTTTTAAAATAGTAAATGCCACTATTTTTGCAAAATTATTACGAGATCTATTATTCTAATAAGAGTTTGATAAAATACAAACCCTGGGGCCATAGAACGGCTATTTAATCCCCTTGAACGGACCTGTGCATGGGCCACTGAGGCATCGAAAAAAAACAGACCGGCTTGGGAAAAAAGCAAAATTGCCGGTCTATGGCCCAGCTGATGGCTGTGCATGAATGGCTAATGGCTAATGGCTGTTAGTTATGGAACTAGGTTAGACTATGTATGTTTAAATCTCTGATTTAAACAGAGCCAGTGTTCAGTCAAATAACTGAATTTATCAAATCTTATCCTTGTATAATATACAAGCTGATGTGAGATCCCTGTCTACAGGTGGACTGGAACTTCTATCAACTAATCCATACATCAAACCTGTCCCTTACAGCCCACAATCTATCATTAGGAAAACCATGTGAGAAATCTTTAAGGAATTCTGATAAAGAAAGAGATCTAGGAGTGATTCTAAATAGAAAACTATCACCTGAGGACCACATAAAGAACATTGTGTGAGGAGCCTATGCCATGCATTCCAACTTCAACAGCATGTTGTGGGGTGCCGATATTGTGTGCCATCACATGTAAACCAATCAAGCCCACAAATACGTCAACATGGACCAGCATTACACCGTCTAACATACTCTGTCAGATGTAACAACTAAATTTGTGAATTCAAGACCTAATCTATTGCATAACACAGTGTTAGTACGAGAAAAACATTACTTACATTCGAAGCCGTGTTTTAAAATGGCGCGGACCTTGGTCTACTGACGCTCCACACTGTGTGTTCGTTTGCGTATGATGAACGTGTGACAATTTACTACAACAATTATTTAATTATTCTTATTCTTTATTTTACTATTTTTAGGGTACATGAAATTTCCAAATTATTTGCACACAATAATATAATTGCATTGTCATAACCTTTATATATTACGGAAAATACGATGACATGAACGAAGTCAAAGTGAAGTTGAAGTCAAAGTCATTCGCCGAACGTATTAGTCATTTTTTTTCTCCCAAACGATAGGGGATAACAAATCCACATAGCATATAAGTGTAGAGTAAAGTCAATTTTATTCAGGAAAGTACATACATAGTTGATTTACAAACATAATGTTGGATTTATAGATAGAGCTAGTGCATACAATACCTAAAGCCAATATAGTAGGCATATAGCATTTCAGGCAACCGGGCAGTATATATGGACCCCTTACTCAAATCTCTGAATATGTTAGATATTAAGTCCCTGCACATACTCTCATGTGTATTTTATATATATAAAACGCTGCACTGTAATGTCAATCCTGACCCTAAAAGCTTCCTAGAAGGTTGTAACAGCTGGAAAAACAAGCGGGTTGTGCTCAAGCGTAAACACAAAAAAGTTTATAATCTTTTCACGCTGCTAACCTCAATTCTCGAGCTACGTTTTTCATTTTGGTATCAATGCGTTGGCAATAAAATTCTCTACAAGATCATATGCATAAAATGTCACCGAAATGTCATTTGGTATCCCACCACGAAGTAAATAAACACGAAGATGACTCGCCGTGACACCCAAACAGGAAGTAAATGTTCATACTCTTTCGTTTGTTGCCAGCCTCACAGTCATCCTACAGCGCTCATTTTGATATCACTGAACTCACAATAAAATTCCCCACCCAGACATATGCCTATCAATGTCTAATTATGGTATCGGGTGACCCGCACGAGTGTGGGAACTGGGCGAAGCATTAGCCGTGATTTCAGCAGGGACGACACTGGTGTGATGCAGGGCTTTGAATGTTTATACTGATTTCACTGTCCTGACATTATTTCTGGAGCTACGTATTTCATTTTTATAGCAATGTGTTCGCAATAGAAAGTTCTATAAGAACATGGGTAGAGTTGGCCAACACAGCGTCAAATAAATTTGCGGCGAATAAAATCTTACGCGTGTTTGTACCCGTGAGCGTCAAAAGTTTTTACTTTGCTCATGTTTTTCAAGTTTATACTTGTTTCACACCGTTTTTTTTGTATAGTGTTCGGAATAAAATTCCCTACACAGACATATGCATATCAAATACAATTCCTTGGAATTCACAGCTGTAGAGATGACGGAAAACACACAACCGGAACCCGCTCTTGACACTCCAACTCACACCCGCAACACCCACAAAAAAAGTTTCTCTTGTTTCATGTATACTTACTTTAGTTTTCGTGCTACAGTTCTCATTTAGGTATCAAAATATTCCTAAGAAAATAGACTACAATACTGAAACAATCTAAGACAATTATGTGTACTTACCAAAGCAAAGACGATTGTAGTAAAATAAGTTGAGCATTTTATCTCCACTCCACCTCCTTCAGGTACTGATTCCTGAAGTTGCTCAACAGATGTTCCTAGGTGGAGTGAAGCTGATGTAGGTGGTTATTTCTTGTCCACCCAATACACCCTTTTCCTGTGATAAGTGGTGTAATTACAAGGTATGACGCAAAGTGGAACATCGCATGTCTTGCACGCTATACCAGTTTCCTTCCTGATACTCGACTTTGAACACACTTCACACCTGCGACGTTTGGGGATTTTTACCAGCTCATGTTTCAATTTATAGTTCAGGCGAGTCTCTGCTATAACAACACGTCGCTGTTGTCTCTGGGTTGGCAATAAACTACTGTCTGAATCGTCGCTCTCACTATTGTTTTCAAACACTAATGTGGAATATGAATTATCTTCATCAGATTCAGCTTCAGCACTAGGTGTAGACGTGAAGAGAGGGCGCCTCACACCCGACGGGCCAGGTGTTGACGGGTCAGCAGCAGGATACACAGGACCAGTGTCATGATTTATGTCTGGAGCATGAAGTAGATGTGGAGATGGTGTAGTTGTTGCAGGCCACTCTGCCTTGTCAAATTTCAATAAAGACCAAATAGCAACTTCATGGAACTAGAGCAGAGTTAGTTTCCTTCGATCATCTGTGTTGGCCTTGTACAATGCATGTACAATGCATTGAGTAAAGACCAAATAGCAACTTCATGGAACTAGAGCAGAGTTAGTTTCCTTCGATCATCTGTGTTGGCCTTGTACAATGCAACCACAAGTTGACATTGAATGTGAATTAACAATGAGACAAGTAAGATTTATACTAATACATTTATACTAACTCTGTTGAGCGTTGACCATTTATACATCAAATCTGTTGATGTGAGCACTTTAGTTTAGTCTGCCGTTTAAAGAAAAAAAGAGCATATCAATGGTATATCACAGAAAACGAATTTATCACAAACTCATGTATTTGTCTTATCATATTGAACTGCATTCATATTTTTAATATATAACAATATGAATATACAAATTTCTGTAAATCCCCTACCTTGTTGGAATCTGTGGAAATGAATGAGCAAATGTGCTGGCTGAAGGCGCTGAAGGAAACCACATTGGTTTCATTTTGGATACAAATGTCCATGGAGATTCAAAATGGAAACTAATTATATAGTTGAACCTGCAGAGACGAGTTTAAGAATCTGTGTTGAGAGTGATGGACACAGCCTTCACAATTATACTTCAGAGAATGTAAACATCTAAGAGTCATTAGAAATATGTGTAGAATAATAAACCCTACATTGTTTGAGTTAGGGAAAACACCATTTGTGATATATAGATACTATAGCTGTTCCTAAAGATTCACCCTTTTTTGCACCAGCAAGATAACATATAAGATTTTAAGAGTTGACGAATGTTAATATTCTTGTTTGATAAACTGTGAACTTGAGACATAGTTAATAAGAACATATTAACACAACAAAATGTTTTCAGAATCTTTAACACCACTTTCCAGCAACTTATATAATTTATATAAATTATTTTAGAGAATAATACATAAATTATATATTTAAACATGATATAGTGTTTAGTGGAATGTATAAGGAGTCAAATTGTGTTAAAAAGAGCAATTTTTAGAAAATTTGGAAAAATACTTTTTTCTGTTCAAATTATAACTAAATGGATTTTAAAGGTTTCACTCAGCCAATATATATCATTCACAATTTATTAATGAATTTTACAAAAAAACACCATAAATTTTATATTTAAACATGTAAAAACTATTTGTTTTACATTTGGAAGAAAATAATTGTAGAAAAACAATTTATAATTAAACCTTTGTGTTTGGATTTTTTGAGTAAAAGTTTCTCAAAGGCTCTACTGCACCATTCTCAATGCAAATCATTCCCACACCTATGGGAAGAGATAGGCGAACGTTGTGTAGATGATTTGTGTTTGCTGGGTAGTGGCTGGTGGCGGGCAGTAGTGGCTGGTGGCGGGCGGTAGTGGCTGGTGGCGGGCAGTAGTGGCTGGTGGCGGGCGGTAGTGGCTGGTGGCGGGCAGTAGTGGCTGGTGGCGGGCGGTAGTGGCTGGTGGCGGGCAGTAGTGGCTGGTGGAGGGCAGTAGTGGCTGGTGGAGGGCGGTAGTGGCTGGTGGCGGGCGGTAGTGGCTGGTGGCGGGCAGTAGTGGCTGGTGGCGGGCGGTAGTGGCTGGTGGAGGGCGGTAGTGGCTGGTGGAGGGCGGGAGTGGCTGGTGGCGGGCGGTAGTGGCTGGTGGAGGGCGGTAGTGGCTGGTGGAGGGCGGTAGGGGCTGGTGGCGGGCAGTAGTGGCTGGTGGAGGTCGGTAGTGGCTGGTGGAGGGCGGTAGTGGCTGGTGGCGGGCAGTAGTGGCTGGTGGAGGGCGGTAGTGGCTGGTGGAGGGCGGTAGTGGCTGGTGGCGGGCAGTAGTGGCTGGTGGCGGGCAGTAGTGGCTGGTGGAGGGCGGTAGTGGCTGGTGGCTGGTGCAGGGCAGTAGTGGCTGGTGGAGGGCAGTAGTGGCTGGTGGCGGGCGGTAGTGGCTGGTGGAGGGCGGTAGTGGCTGGTGGAGGGCGGTAGTGGCTGGTGGCGGGCGGTAGTGGCTGGTGGCGGGCGGTAGTGGCTGGTGGAGGGCGGTAGTGGCTGGTGGCGGGCAGTAGTGGCTGGTGGAGGGCAGTAGTGGCTGGTGGAGGGCAGTAGTGGCTGGTGGAGGGCGGTAGTGGCTGGTGGAGGGCAGTAGTGGCTGGTGGAGGGCAGTAGTGGCTGGTGGCGAGCGGTAGTGGCTGGTGGAGGGCGGTAGTGGCTGGTGGCGGGCAGTAGTGGCTGGTGGCGGGCGGAAGTGGCTGGTGGAAGGCATTAGTGGCTGGCGGCGGGCAGTAATGGCTGGTGGAGGGCAGTAGTGGCTGGTGGAAGGCAGTAGTGGCTGGTGGAGGGCGGTAGTGGCTGGTGGCGGGCGGTAGTGGCTGGTGGAGGGCAGTAGTGGCTGGTGGCGGGCGGTAGTAGCTGGTGGAAGGCATTAGTGGCTGGCGGCGGGCAGTAATGGCTGGTGGAGGGCAGTAGTGGCTGGTGGAGGGCAGTAGTGGCTGGTGGAGGGCGGTAGTGGCTGGTGGTGGGCGGTAGTGGCTGGTGGAGGACAGTAGTGGCTGGTGGCGGGCGGTAGTGGCTGGTGGAGGGCGGTAGTGGCTGGTGGCGGGCAGTAGTGGCTGGTGGCGGGCGGTAGTGGCTGGTGGAGGGCAGTAGTGGCTGGTGGCGGGCAGTAGTGGCTGGTGGAGGGCAGTAGTGGCTGGTGGAGGGTAGTAGTGGCTGGTGGAGGGCGGTAGTGGCTGGTGGCGGGCGGTAGTGGCTGGTGGCGGGCGGTAGTGGCTGGTGGCGGGCGGCAGTGGCTGGTGGCGAACGGTAGTGGCTGGTGGCGGGCAGTGGTGGCTGGTGGAGGGCAGTAGTGGCTGGTGGAGGGCGGTAGTGGCTGGTGGAGAGCGGTAGTGGCTGGTAGCGGGCGGTAGTGGCTGGTGGAGGGAAGTAGTGGCTGGTGGCGGGCAGTAGTGGCTGGTGGCGGGCAGTAGTGGCTGGTGGAGGGCAGTAGTGGCTGGTGGCGGGCAGTAGTGGCTGGTGGAGGGCAGTAGTGGCTGGTGGAGGGCGGTAGCGGCTGGTGGAGGGCGGTAGTGGCTGGTGGCGGGCAGTAGTGTCTGGTGGAGGGCAGTAGTGGCTGGTGGCGGGCAGTAGTGGCTGGTGGAGGGCAGTAGTGGCTGGTGGAGGGCGGTAGCGGCTAGTGGAGGGCGGTAGTGGCTGGTGGCGGGCAGTAGTGTCTGGTGGAGGGCAGTAGTGGCTGGTGGCGGGCAGTAGTGGCTGGTGGAGGGCAGTAGTGGCTGGTGGAGGGCGGTAGTGGCTGGTGGAGGGCGGTAGTGGCTGGTGGCAGGCGGTAGTGGCTGGTGGAGGGCAGTAGTGGCTGGTGGCGGGCAGTATATATATATAGTGGCTGGTGGCGGGCGGTAGTGGCTGGTGGCGGGCAGTAGTGGCTGGTGGCGGGCGATAGTGGCTGGTGGCGGGCAGTAGTGGCTGGTGGCGGGCGGTAGTGGCTGGTGGCGGGCAGTAGTGGCTGGTGGCGGGCAGTAGTGGCTGGTGGAGGGCGGTAGTGGCTGGTGGCGGGCAGTAGTGGCTGGTGGCGGGCGGTAGTGGCTGGTGGCGGGCGGTAGTGGCTGGTGGCGGGCCTTAGTGGCTGGTGGCGGGCCTTAGTGGCTGGTGGCATGCGGTAGTGGCTGGTGGAGGGCAGTAGTGGCTGGTGGCGGGCAGTAGTGGCTGGTGGCGGGCGGTAGTGGCTGGTGGCGGGCTGTAGTGGCTGGTGGCGGGCGGTAGTGGCTGGTGGCGGGCAGTAGTGGCTGGTGGAGGGCAGTAGTGGCTGGTAGAGGGCGGTAGTGGCTGGTGGCGGGCGGTAGTTGCTGGTGGCGGGCAGTAGTGGCTGGTGGCGGGCGGTAGTGGCTGGTGGAGGGCGGTAGTGGCTGGTGGAGGGCGGTAGTGGCTGGTGGCGGGCGGTAGTGGCTGGTGGAGGGCGGTAGTGGCCGGTGGAGGGTGGTAGTGGCTGGTGGCGGGCAGTAGTGGCTGGTGGAGGGCGATAGTGGCTGGTGGAGGGTGGTAGTGGCTGGTGGCGGGCAGTAGTAACTGGTGGAGGGCTGTAGTGGCTGGTGGAGGGCGGTAGTGGCTGGTGGCGGGCAGTAGTGGCTGGTGGCGGGCGGTAGTGGCTGGTGGCGGGCGTTAGTGGCTGGTGGAGGGCAGTAGTGGCTGGTGGAGGGCAGTAGTGGCTGGTAGAGGGCGGTAGTGGCTGGTGGCGGGCGGTAGTTGCTGGTGGCGGGCAGTAGTGGCTGGTGGCGGGCGGTAGTGGCTGGTGGAGGGCGGTAGTGGCTGGTGGAGGGCGGTAGTGGCTGGTGGCGGGCGGTAGTGGCTGGTGGAGGGCGGTAGTGGCTGGTGGAGGGTGGTAGTGGCTGGTGGCGGGCAGTAGTGGCTGGTGGAGGGCGATAGTGGCTGGTGGAGGGTGGTAGAGGCTAGTGGCGGGCAGTAGTGGCTGGTGGAGGGCTGTAGTGGCTGGTGGAGGGCGGTAGTGGCTGGTGGCGGGCAGTAGTGGCTGGTGGCGGGCGGTAGTGGCTGGTGGAGGGCAGTAGTGGCTGGTGGCGGGCAGTAGTGGCTGGTGGCGGGCGGTAGTGGCTGGTGGCGGGCAGTAGTGGCTGGTGGCGGGCGGTAGTGGCTGGTGGCGGGCAGTAGTGGCTGGTGGCGGGCGGTAGTGGCTGGTGGCGGGCAGTAGTGGCTGGTGGCGGGCGGTAGTGGCTGGTGGCGGGCAGTAGTGGCTGGTGGAGGGCAGTAGTGGCTGGTGGAGGGCGGTAGTGGCTGGTGGCGGGCGGTAGTGGCTGGTGGCGGGCAGTAGTGGCTGGTGGCGGGCGGTAGTGGCTGGTGGAGGGCGGTAGTGGCTGGTGGAGGGCGGTAGTGGCTGGTGGCGGGCGGTAGTGGCTGGTGGAGGGCGGTAGTGGCTGGTGGAGGGCGGTAGTGGCTGGTGGCGGGCAGTAGTGGCTGGTGGAGGTCGGTAGTGGCTGGTGGAGG
Source organism: Procambarus clarkii (assembly GCF_040958095.1). Taxonomy (NCBI): domain Eukaryota; kingdom Metazoa; phylum Arthropoda; class Malacostraca; order Decapoda; family Cambaridae; genus Procambarus; species Procambarus clarkii. The sequence continues at coordinate 808,948 of NW_027189149.1, read as the reverse complement.
GCGGTAGTGGCTGGTGGCGGGCAGTAGTGGCTGGTGGAGGGCGGTAGTGGCTGGTGGAGGGCGGTAGTGGCTGGTGGCGGGCAGTAGTGGCTGGTGGCGGGCAGTAGTGGCTGGTGGAGGGCGGTAGTGGCTGGTGGCGGGCAGTAGTGGCTGGTGGAGGGCAGTAGTGGCTGGTGGAGGGCAGTAGTGGCTGGTGGCGGGCGGTAGTGGCTGGTGGAGGGCGGTAGTGGCTGGTGGAGGGCGGTAGTGGCTGGTGGCGGGCGGTAGTGGCTGGTGGCGGGCGGTAGTGGCTGGTGGAGGGCGGTAGTGGCTGGTGGCGGGCAGTAGTGGCTGGTGGAGGGCAGTAGTGGCTGGTGGCGGGCAGTAGTGGCTGGTGGAGGGCAGTAGTGGCTGGTGGAGGGTAGTAGTGGCTGGTGGAGGGCGGTAGTGGCTGGTGGCGGGCGGTAGTGGCTGGTGGCGGGCGGTAGTGGCTGGTGGCGGGCGGCAGTGGCTGGTGGCGAACGGTAGTGGCTGGTGGCGGGCAGTGGTGGCTGGTGGAGGGCAGTAGTGGCTGGTGGAGGGCGGTAGTGGCTGGTGGAGAGCGGTAGTGGCTGGTAGCGGGCGGTAGTGGCTGGTGGAGGGAAGTAGTGGCTGGTGGCGGGCAGTAGTGGCTGGTGGCGGGCAGTAGTGGCTGGTGGAGGGCAGTAGTGGCTGGTGGCGGGCAGTAGTGGCTGGTGGAGGGCAGTAGTGGCTGGTGGAGGGCGGTAGCGGCTGGTGGAGGGCGGTAGTGGCTGGTGGCGGGCAGTAGTGTCTGGTGGAGGGCAGTAGTGGCTGGTGGCGGGCAGTAGTGGCTGGTGGAGGGCAGTAGTGGCTGGTGGAGGGCGGTAGCGGCTGGTGGAGGGCGGTAGTGGCTGGTGGCGGGCAGTAGTGTCTGGTGGAGGGCAGTAGTGGCTGGTGGCGGGCAGTAGTGGCTGGTGGAGGGCAGTAGTGGCTGGTGGAGGGCGGTAGTGGCTGGTGGAGGGCGGTAGTGGCTGGTGGCGGGCGGTAGTGGCTGGTGGAGGGCAGTAGTGGCTGGTGGCGGGCAGTATATATATATAGTGGCTGGTGGCGGGCGGTAGTGGCTGGTGGCGGGCAGTAGTGGCTGGTGGCGGGCGATAGTGGCTGGTGGCGGGCAGTAGTGGCTGGTGGCGGGCGGTAGTGGCTGGTGGCGGGCAGTAGTGGCTGGTGGCGGGCAGTAGTGGCTGGTGGAGGGCGGTAGTGGCTGGTGGCGGGCAGTAGTGGCTGGTGGCGGGCGGTAGTGGCGGGCGGTAGTGGCTGGTGGCGGGCCTTAGTGGCTGGTGGCGGGCCTTAATGGCTGGTGGCATGCGGTAGTGGCTGGTGGAGGGCAGTAGTGGCTGGTGGCGGGCAGTAGTGGCTGGTGGCGGGCGGTAGTGGCTGGTGGCGGGCTGTAGTGGCTGGTGGCGGGCGGTAGTGGCTGGTGGCGGGCAGTAGTGGCTGGTGGAGGGCAGTAGTGGCTGGTAGAGGGCGGTAGTGGCTGGTGGCGGGCGGTAGTTGCTGGTGGCGGGCAGTAGTGGCTGGTGGCGGGCGGTAGTGGCTGGTGGAGGGCGGTAGTGGCTGGTGGAGGGCGGTAGTGGCTGGTGGCGGGCGGTAGTGGCTGGTGGAGGGCGGTAGTGGCTGGTGGAGGGTGGTAGTGGCTGGTGGCGGGCAGTAGTGGCTGGTGGAGGGCGATAGTGGCTGGTGGAGGGTGGTAGTGGCTGGTGGCGGGCAGTAGTGGCTGGTGGAGGGCTGTAGTGGCTGGTGGAGGGCGGTAGTGGCTGGTGGCGGGCAGTAGTGGCTGGTGGCGGGCGGTAGTGGCTGGTGGCGGGCGGTAGTGGCTGGTGGAGGGCAGTAGTGGCTGGTGGAGGGCAGTAGTGGCTGGTAGAGGGCGGTAGTGGCTGGTGGCGGGCGGTAGTTGCTGGTGGCGGGCAGTAGTGGCTGGTGGCGGGCGGTAGTGGCTGGTGGAGGGCGGTAGTGGCTGGTGGAGGGCGGTAGTGGCTGGTGGCGGGCGGTAGTGGCTGGTGGAGGGCGGTAGTGGCTGGTGGAGGGTGGTAGTGGCTGGTGGCGGGCAGTAGTGGCTGGTGGAGGGCGATAGTGGCTGGTGGAGGGTGGTAGAGGCTAGTGGCGGGCAGTAGTGGCTGGTGGAGGGCTGTAGTGGCTGGTGGAGGGCGGTAGTGGCTGGTGGCGGGCAGTAGTGGCTGGTGGCGGGCGGTAGTGGCTGGTGGAGGGCAGTATTGGCTGGTGGCGGGCAGTAGTGGCTGGTGGCGGGCGGTAGTGGCTGGTGGCGGGCAGTAGTGGCTGGTGGCGGGCGGTAGTGGCTGGTGGCGGGCAGTAGTGGCTGGTGGCGGGCGGTAGTGGCTGGTGGCGGGCAGTAGTGGCTGGTGGAGGGCAGTAGTGGCTGGTGGAGGGCGGTAGTGGCTGGTGGCGGGCGGTAGTGGCTGGTGGCGGGCAGTAGTGGCTGGTGGCGGGCGGTAGTGGCTGGTGGAGGGCGGTAGTGGCTGGTGGAGGGCGGTAGTGGCTGGTGGCGGGCGGTAGTGGCTGGTGGAGGGCGGTAGTGGCTGGTGGAGGGCGGTAGTGGCTGGTGGCGGGCAGTAGTGGCTGGTGGAGGGCGGTAGTGGCTGGTGGAGGGCGGTAGTGGCTGGTGGAGGGCAGTAGTGGCTGGTGGCGGGCGGTAGTGGCTGGTGGAGGGCGGTAGTGGCTGGTGGCGGGCGGTAGTGGCTGGTGGAGGGCGGTAGTGGCTGGTGGAGGGTGGTAGTGGCTGGTGGCGGGCAGTAGTGGCTGGTGGAGGGCGATAGTGGCTGGTGGAGGGTGGTAGTGGCTGGTGGCGGGCAGTAGTGGCTGGTGGAGGGCTGTAGTGGCTGGTGGAGGGCGGTAGTGGCTGGTGGCGGGCAGTAGTGGCTGGTGGCGGGCGGTAGTGGCTGGTGGCGGGCGGTAGTGGCTGGTGGAGGGCAGTAGTGGCTGGTGGAGGGCAGTAGTGGCTGGTAGAGGGCGGTAGTGGCTGGTGGCGGGCGGTAGTTGCTGGTGGCGGGCAGTAGTGGCTGGTGGCGGGCGGTAGTGGCTGGTGGAGGGCGGTAGTGGCTGGTGGAGGGCGGTAGTGGCTGGTGGCGGGCGGTAGTGGCTGGTGGAGGGCGGTAGTGGCTGGTGGAGGGTGGTAGTGGCTGGTGGCGGGCAGTAGTGGCTGGTGGAGGGCGATAGTGGCTGGTGGAGGGTGGTAGAGGCTAGTGGCGGGCAGTAGTGGCTGGTGGAGGGCTGTAGTGGCTGGTGGAGGGCGGTAGTGGCTGGTGGCGGGCAGTAGTGGCTGGTGGCGGGCGGTAGTAGCTGGAGGAGGGCAGTAGTGGCTGGTGGCGGGCAGTAGTGGCTGGTGGCGGGCGGTAGTGGCTGGTGGCGGGCAGTAGTGGCTGGTGGCGGGCGGTAGTGGCTGGTGGCGGGCAGTAGTGGCTGGTGGCGGGCGGTAGTGGCTGGTGGCGGGCAGTAGTGGCTGGTGGCGGGCGGTAGTGGCTGGTGGCGGGCAGTAGTGGCTGGTGGAGGGCAGTAGTGGCTGGTGGAGGGCGGTAGTGGCTGGTGGCGGGCGGTAGTGGCTGGTGGCGGGCAGTAGTGGCTGGTGGCGGGCGGTAGTGGCTGGTGGAGGGCGGTAGTGGCTGGTGGAGGGCGGTAGTGGCTGGTGGCGGGCGGTAGTGGCTGGTGGAGGGCGGTAGTGGCTGGTGGAGGGCGGTAGTGGCTGGTGGCGGGCAGTAGTGGCTGGTGGAGGTCGGTAGTGGCTGGTGGAGGGCGGTAGTGGCTGGTGGCGGGCAGTAGTGGCTGGTGGAGGGCGGTAGTGGCTGGTGGAGGGCGGTAGTGGCTGGTGGCCGGCAGTAGTGGCTGGTGGCGGGCAGTAGTGGCTGGTGGAGGGCGGTAGTGGCTGGTGGCGGGCAGTAGTGCCTGGTGGAGGGCAGTAGTGGCTGGTGGAGGGCAGTAGTGGCTGGTGGAGGGCAGTAGTGGCTGGTGGAGGGCAGTAGTGGCTGGTGGCGAGCGGTAGTGGCTGGTGGAGGGCGGTAGTGGCTGGTGGCGGGCAGTAGTGGCTGGTGGAGGGCAGTAGTGGCTGGTGGAGGGCAGTAGTGGCTGGTGGAGGGCGGTAGTGGCTGGTGGAGGGCAGTAGTGGCTGGTGGAGGGCAGTAGTGGCTGGTGGCGAGCGGTAGTGGCTGGTGGAGGGCGGTAGTGGCTGGTGGCGGGCAGTAGTGGCTGGTGGCTGGTAGAAGGCATTAGTGGCTGGTGGAGGGCGGTAGTGGCTGGTGGCGGGCGGTAGTGGCTGGTGGAGGGCAGTAGTGGCTGGTGGCGGGCGGTAGTGGCTGGTGGAAGGCATTAGTGGCTGGCGGCGGGCAGTAATGGCTGGTGGAGGGCAGTAGTGGCTGGTGGAGGGCAGTAGTGGCTGGTGGAGGGCGGTAGTGGCTGGTGGTGGGCGGTAGTGGCTGGTGGAGGGCAGTAGTGGCAGGTGGCGGGCGGTAGTGGCTGGTGGAGGGCGGTAGTGGCTGGTGGCGGGCAGTAGTGGTTGGTGGCGGGCGGTAGTGGCTGGTGGAGGGCAGTAGTGGCTGGTGGCGGGCAGTAGTGGCTGGTGGAGGGCAGTAGTGGCTGGTGGAGGGTAGTAGTGGCTGGTGGCGGGCGGTAGTGGCTGGTGGCTGGCGGCAGTGGCTGGTGGCGGGCAGTAGTGGCTGGTGGAGGGCAGTAGTGGCTGGTGGAGGGCGGTAGTGGCTGGTGGAGAGCGGTAGTGGCTGGTAGCGGGCGGTAGTGGCTGGTGGAGGGCAGTAGTGGCTGGTGGCGGGCAGTAGTGGCTGGTGGCGGGCAGTAGTGGCTGGTGGAGGGCAGTAGTGGCTGGTGGCGGGCAGTAGTGGCTGGTGGAGGGCAGTAGTGGCTGGTGGAGGGCGGTAGCGGCTGGTGGAGGGCGGTAGTGGCTGGTGGCGGGCAGTAGTGTCTGGTGGAGGGCAGTAGTGGCTGGTGGAGGGCGGTAGCGGCTGGTGGAGGGCGGTAGTGGCTGGTGGCGGGCAGTAGTGTCTGGTGGAGGGCAGTAGTGGCTGGTGGCGGGCAGTAGTGGCAGGTGGAGGGCAGTAGTGGCTGGTGGAGGGCGGTAGTGGCTGGTGGAGGGCGGTAGTGGCTGGTGGCGGGCGGTAGTGGCTGGTGGCGGGCAGTAGTGGCTGGTGGCGGGCGATAGTGGCTGGTGGCGGGCAGTAGTGGCTGGTGGCGGGCGGTAGTGGCTGGTGGCGGGCAGTAGTGGCTGGTGGCGGGCAGTAGTGGCTGGTGGAGGGCGGTAGTGGCTGGTGGCGGGCCTTAGTGGCTGGTGGCGGGCGGTAGTGGCTGGTGGAGGGCAGTAGTGGCTGGTGGCGGGCAGTAGTGGCTGGTGGCGGGCGGTAGTGGCTGGTGGCGGGCTGTAGTGGCTGGTGGCGGGCGGTAGTGGCTGGTGGCGGGCAGTAGTGGCTGGTGGAGGGCAGTAGTGGCTGGTAGAGGGCGGTAGTGGCTGGTGTCGGGCGGTAGTTGCTGGTGGCGGGCAGTAGTGGCTGGTGGCGGGCGGTAGTGGCTGGTGGAGGGCGGTAGTGGCTGGTGGAGGGCGGTAGTGGCTGGTGGCGGGCGGTAGTGGCTGGTGGAGGGCGGTAGTGGCTGGTGGAGGGTGGTAGTGGCTGGTGGCGGGCAGTAGTGGCTGGTGGAGGGCGATAGTGGCTGGTGGAGGGTGGTAGTGGCTGGTGGCGGGCAGTAGTGGCTGGTGGAGGGCTGTAGTGGCTGGTGGAGGGCGGTAGTGGCTGGTGGCGGGCAGTAGTGGCTGGTGGCGGGCGGTAGTGGCTGGTGGCGGGCGGTAGTGGCTGGTGGAGAGCGGTAGTGGCTGGTAGCGGGCGGTAGTGGCTGGTGGAGGGCAGTAGTGGCTGGTGGCGGGCAGTAGTGGCTGGTGGCGGGCAGTAGTGGCTGGTGGAGGGCAGTAGTGGCTGGTGGCGGGCAGTAGTGGCTGGTGGAGGGCAGTAGTGGCTGGTGGAGGGCGGTAGCGGCTGGTGGAGGGCGGTAGTGGCTGGTGGCGGGCAGTAGTGTCTGGTGGAGGGCAGTAGTGGCTGGTGGCGGGCAGTAGTGGCTGGTGGAGGGCAGTAGTGGCTGGTGGAGGGCGGTAGTGGCTGGTGGAGGGCGGTAGTGGCTGGTGGCGGGCGGTAGTGGCTGGTGGAGGGCAGTAGTGGCTGGTGGCGGGTAGTAGTGGCTGGTGGCGGGCGGTAGTGGCTGGTGGCGGGCAGTAGTGGCTGGTGGCGGGCGATAGTGGCTGGTGGCGGGCAGTAGTGGCTGGTGGCGGGCGGTAGTGGCTGGTGGCGGGCAGTAGTGGCTGGTGGCGGGCAGTAGTGGCTGGTGGAGGGCGGTAGTGGCTGGTGGCGGGCAGTAGTGGCTGGTGGCGGGCGGTAGTGGCTGGTGACGGGCGGTAGTGGCTGGTGGCGGGCCTTAGTGGCTGGTGGCGGGCGGTAGTGGCTGGTGGAGGGCAGTAGTGGCTGGTGGCGGGCAGTAGTGGCTGGTGGCGGGCGGTAGTGGCTGGTGGCGGGCAGTAGTGGCTGGTGGAGGGCAGTAGTGGCTGGTGGAGGGCGGTAGTGGCTGGTGGCGGGCGGTAGTCGCTGGTGGCGGGCAGTAGTGGCTGGTGGCGGGCAGTAGTGGCTGGTGGAGGGCGGTAGTGGCTGGTGGCGGGCAGTAGTGGCTGGTGGCGGGCGGCACCCTGGAAACACAAACCGTAACTGTCTCTATTTTCTGTTTGTTACAACTTGTAATAATATTGTTACATCTTGGCTTAACGTGTTTATGATGTATTAGAACGTTGTTACAACTTGCTATATTGGTTGTTATAACTGGTTAGGAGGTGTTCAAACTTGTTCGAACGTTGTACCAACGTCGTAGTTTCGGTGTGTGTTTGGCGGGTAGTGGCTGGTGGCGGGCGGTAGTGGCTGGTGGCGGGCCTTAGTGGCTGGTGGCGGGCGGTAGTGGCTGGTGGAGGGCAGTAGTGGCTGGTGGCGGGCAGTAGTGGCTGGTGGCGGGCGGTAGTGGCTGGTGGCGGGCTGTAGTGGCTGGTGGCGGGCGGTAGTGGCTGGTGGCGGGCAGTAGTGGCTGGTGGAGGGCAGTAGTGGCTGGTAGAGGGCGGTAGTGGCTGGTGGCGGGCGGTAGTTGCTGGTGGCGGGCAGTAGTGGCTGGTGGCGGGCGGTAGTGGCTGGTGGAGGGCGGTAGTGGCTGGTGGAGGGCGGTAGTGGCTGGTGGCGGGCGGTAGTGGCTGGTGGAGGGCGGTAGTGGCTGGTGGAGGGTGGTAGTGGCTGGTGGCGGGCAGTAGTGGCTGGTGGAGGGCGATAGTGGCTGGTGGAGGGTGGTAGTGGCTGGTGGCGGGCAGTAGTGGCTGGTGGAGGGCTGTAGTGGCTGGTGGAGGGCGGTAGTGGCTCGTGGCGGGCAGTAGTGGCTGGTGGCGGGCGGTAGTGGCTGGTGGCGGGCGGTAGTGGCTGGTGGAGGGCAGTAGTGGCTGGTGGCGGGCAGTAGTGGCTGGTGGCGGGCGGTAGTGGCTGGTGGCGGGCAGTAGTGGCTGGTGGCGGGCGGTAGTGGCTGGTGGCGGGCAGTAGTGGCTGGTGGCGGGCGGTAGTGGCTGGTGGCGGGCAGTAGTGGCTGGTGGCGGGCGGTAGTGGCTGGTGGCGGGCAGTAGTGGCTGGTGGAGGGCAGTAGTGGCTGGTGGAGAGCGGTAGTGGCTGGTGGCGGGCGGTAGTGGCTGGTGGCGGGCAGTAGTGGCTGGTGGCGGGCGGTAGTGGCTGGTGGAGGGCGGTAGTGGCTGGTGGAGGGCGGTAGTGGCTGGTGGCGGGCGGTAGTGGCTGGTGGAGGGCGGTAGTGGCTGGTGGAGGGCGGTAGTGGCTGGTGGAGGGCAGTAGTGGCTGGTGGAGGGCGGTAGTGGCTGGTGGAGGGCGGTAGTGGCTGGTGGCGGGCGGTAGTGGCTGGTGGAGGGCAGTAGTGGCTGGTGGCGGGCAGTAGTGGCTGGTGGCGGGCGATAGTGGCTGGTGGCGGGCAGTAGTGGCTGGTGGCGGGCGGTAGTGGCTGGTGGCGGGCAGTAGTGGCTGGTGGCGGGCAGTAGTGGCTGGTGGAGGGCGGTAGTGGCTGGTGGCGGGCAGTAGTGGCTGGTGGCGGGCGGTAGTGGCTGGTGGCGGGCGGTAGTGGCTGGTGGCGGGCGGTAGTGGCTGGTGGCGGGCCTTAGTGGCTGGTGGCGGGCGGTAGTGGCTGGTGGAGGGCAGTAGTGGCTGGTGGCGGGCAGTAGTGGCTGGTGGCGGGCGGTAGTGGTTGGTGGCGGGCTGTAGTGGCTGGTGGCGGGCGGCAGTAGTGGCTGGTGGAGGGCAGTAGTGGCTGGTAGAGGGCGGTAGTGGCTGGTGGCGGGCGGTAGTTGCTGGTGGCGGGCAGTAGTGGCTGGTGGCGGGCGGTAGTGGCTGGTGGAGGGCGGTAGTGGCTGGTGGAGGGCGGTAGTGGCTGGTGGCGGGCGGTAGTGGCTGGTGGAGGGCGGTAGTGGCTGGTGGAGGGAGGTAGTGGCTGGTGGCGGGCAGTAGTGGCTGGTGGAGGGCGATAGTGGCTGGTGGAGGGTGGTAGTGGCTGGTGGCGGGCAGTAGTGGCTGGTGGAGGGCTGTAGTGGCTGGTGGAGGGCGGTAGTGGCTGGTGGCGGGCAGTAGTGGCTGGTGGCGGGCGGTAGTGGCTGGTGGCGGGCGGTAGTGGCTGGTGGAGGGCAGTAGTGGCTGGTGGCGGGCAGTAGTGGCTGGTGGCGGGCGGTAGTGGCTGGTGGCGGGCAGTAGTGGCTGGTGGCGGGCGGTAGTGGCTGGTGGCGGGCAGTAGTGGCTGGTGGCGGGCGGTAGTGGCTGGTGGCGGGCAGTAGTGGCTGGTGGCGGGCGGTAGTGGCTGGTGGCGGGCAGTAGTGGCTGGTGGAGGGCAGAAGCGGCTGGTGGAGGGCGGTAGTGGCTGGTGGCGGGCGGTAGTGGCTGGTGGCGGGCAGTAGTGGCTGGTGGCGGGCGGTAGTGGCTGGTGGAGGGCGGTAGTGGCTGGTGGAGGGCGGTAGTGGCTGGTGGCGGGCGGTAGTGGCTGGTGGAGGGCGGTAGTGGCTGGTTGAGGGCGGTAGTGGCTGGTGGCGGGCAGTAGTGGCTGGTGGAGGTCGGTAGTGGCTGGTGGAGGGCGGTAGTGGCTGGTGGCGGGCAGTAGTGGCTGGTGGAGGGCGGTAGTGGCTGGTGGCGGGCAGTAGTGGCTGGTGGCGGGCAGTAGTGGCTGGTGGAGGGCGGTAGTGGCTGGTGGCGGGCAGTAGTGGCTGGTGGCGGGCGGTAGTGGCTGGTGGCGGGCAGTAGTGGCTGGTGGAGGGCAGTAGTGGCTGGAGGAGGGCGGTAGTGGCTGGTGGCGGGCGGTAGTGGCTGGTGGCGGGCAGTAGTGGCTGGTGGCGGGCGGTAGTGGCTGGTGGAGGGCGGTAGTGGCTGGTGGAGGGCGGTAGTGGCTGGTGGCGGGCGGTAGTGGCTGGTGGAGGGCGGTAGTGGCTGGTGGAGGGTGGTAGTGGCTGGTGGCGGGCAGTAGTGGCTGGTGGAGGGCGATAGTGGCTGGTGGAGGGTGGTAGTGGCTGGTGGCGGGCAGTAGTGGCTGGTGGAGGGCTGTAGTGGCTGATGGAGGGAGGTAGTGGCTGGTGGCGGGCAGTAGTGGCTGGTGGCGGGCGGTAGTGGCTGGTGGCGGGCGGTAGTGGCTGGTGGAGGGCAGTAGTGGCTGGTGGCGGGCAGTAGTGGCTGGTGGCGGGCGGTAGTGGCTGGTGGCGGGCAGTAGTGGCTGGTGGCGGGCGGTAGTGGCTGGTGGCGGGCAGTAGTGGCTGGTGGCGAGCGGTACTGGCTGGTGGCGGGCAGTAGTGGCTGGTGGCGGGCGGTAGTGGCTGGTGGCGGGCAGTAGTGGCTGGTGGAGGGCAGTAGTGGCTGGTGGAGGGCGGTAGTGGCTGGTGGCGGGCGGTAGTCGCTGGTGGCGGGCAGTAGTGGCTGGTGGCGGGCAGTAGTGGCTGGTGGAGGGCGGTAGTGGCTGGTGGCGGGCAGTAGTGGCTGGTGGCGGGCGGTAGTGGCTGGTGGCGGGCGGTAGTGGCTGGTGGCGGGCCTTAGTGGCTGGTGGCGGGCGGTAGTGGCTGGTGGAGGGCAGTAGTGGCTGGTGGCGGGCAGTAGTGGCTGGTGGCGGGCGGTAGTGGCTGGTGGCGGGCTGTAGTGGCTGGTGGCGGGCGGTAGTGGCTGGTGGCGGGCAGTAGTGGCTGGTGGAGGGCAGTAGTGGCTGGTAGAGGGCGGTAGTGGCTGGTGGCGGGCGGTAGTTGCTGGTGGCGGGCAGTAGTGGCTGGTGGCGGGCGGTAGTGGCTGGTGGAGGGCGGTAGTGGCTGGTGGAGGGCGGTAGTGGCTGGTGGCGGGCGGTAGTGGCTGGTGGAGGGCGGTAGTGGCTGGTGGAGGGTGGTAGTGGCTGGTGGCGGGCAGTAGTGGCTGGTGGAGGGCGATAGTGGCTGGTGGAGGGCGGTAGTGGCTGGTGGAGGGTGGTAGTGGCTGGTGGCGGGCAGTAGTGGCTGGTGGAGGGCTGTAGTGGCTGGTGGAGGGCGGTAGTGGCTCGTGGCGGGCAGTAGTGGCTGGTGGCGGGCGGTAGTGGCTGGTGGCGGGCGGTAGTGGCTGGTGGAGGGCAGTAGTGGCTGGTGGCGGGCAGTAGTGGCTGGTGGCGGGCGGTAGTGGCTGGTGGCGGGCAGTAGTGGCTGGTGGCGGGCGGTAGTGGCTGGTGGCGGGCAGTAGTGGCTGGTGGCGGGCGGTAGTGGCTGGTGGCGGGCAGTAGTGGCTGGTGGCGGGCGGTAGTGGCTGGTGGCGGGCGGTAGTGGCTGGTGGCGGGCCTTAGTGGCTGGTGGCGGGCGGTAGTGGCTGGTGGAGGGCAGTAGTGGCTGGTGGCGGGCAGTAGTGGCTGGTGGCGGGCGGTAGTGGTTGGTGGCGGGCTGTAGTGGCTGGTGGCGGGCGGCAGTAGTGGCTGGTGGAGGGCAGTAGTGGCTGGTAGAGGGCGGTAGTGGCTGGTGGCGGGCGGTAGTTGCTGGTGGAGGGCGGTAGTGGCTGGTGGAGGGCGGTAATGGCTGGTGGAGGGCGGTAGTGGCTGGTGGAGGGCGGTAGTGGCTGGTGGCGGGCGGTAGTGGCTGGTGGAGGGCGGTAGTGGCTGGTGGAGGGCGGTAGTGGCTGGTGGCGGGCAGTAGTGGCTGGTGGATGTCGGTAGTGGCTGGTGGAGGGCGGTAGTGGCTGGTGGCGGGCAGTAGTGGCTGGTGGAGGGCGGTAGTGGCTGGTGGCGGGCAGTAGTGGCTGGTGGAGGGCAGTAGTGGCTGGAGGAGGGCGGTAGTGGCTGGTGGCGGGCGGTAGTGGCTGGTGGCGGGCAGTAGTGGCTGGTGGCGGGCGGTAGTGGCTGGTGGAGGGCGGTAGTGGCTGGTGGAGGGCGGTAGTGGCTGGTGGCGGGCGGTAGTGGCTGGTGGAGGGCGGTAGTGGCTGGTGGAGGGTGGTAGTGGCTGGTGGCGGGCAGTAGTGGCTGGTGGAGGGCGATAGTGGCTGGTGGAGGGTGGTAGTGGCTGGTGGCGGGCAGTAGTGGCTGGTGGAGGGCTGTAGTGGCAGATGGAGGGAGGTAGTGGCTGGTGGCGGGCAGTAGTGGCTGGTGGCGGGCGGTAGTGGCTGGTGGCGGGCGGTAGTGGCTGGTGGAGGGCAGTAGTGGCTGGTGGCGGGCAGTAGTGGCTGGTGGCGGGCGGTAGTGGCTGGTGGCGGGCAGTAGTGGCTGGTGGCGGGCGGTAGTGGCTGGTGGCGGGCAGTAGTGGCTGGTGGCGAGCGGTAGTGGCTGGTGGCGGGCAGTAGTGGCTGGTGGCGGGCGGTAGTGGCTGGTGGCGGGCAGTAGTGGCTGGTGGAGGGCAGTAGTGGCTGGTGGAGGGCGGTAGTGGCTGGTGGCGGGCGGTAGTCGCTGGTGGCGGGCAGTAGTGGCTGGTGGCGGGCAGTAGTGGCTGGTGGAGGGCGGTAGTGGCTGGTGGCGGGCAGTAGTGGCTGGTGGCGGGCGGTAGTGGCTGGTGGCGGGCGGTAGTGGCTGGTGGCGGGCCTTAGTGGCTGGTGGCGGGCGGTAGTGGCTGGTGGAGGGCAGTAGTGGCTGGTGGCGGGCAGTAGTGGCTGGTGGCGGGCGGTAGTGGCTGGTGGCGGGCTGTAGTGGCTGGTGGCGGGCGGTAGTGGCTGGTGGCGGGCAGTAGTGGCTGGTGGAGGGCAGTAGTGGCTGGTAGAGGGCGGTAGTGGCTGGTGGCGGGCGGTAGTTGCTGGTGGCGGGCAGTAGTGGCTGGTGGCGGGCGGTAGTGGCTGGTGGAGGGCGGTAGTGGCTGGTGGAGGGCGGTAGTGGCTGGTGGCGGGCGGTAGTGGCTGGTGGAGGGCGGTAGTGGCTGGTGGAGGGTGGTAGTGGCTGGTGGCGGGCAGTAGTGGCTGGTGGAGGGCGATAGTGGCTGGTGGAGGGCGGTAGTGGCTGGTGGAGGGTGGTAGTGGCTGGTGGCGGGCAGTAGTGGCTGGTGGAGGGCTGTAGTGGCTGGTGGAGGGCGGTAGTGGCTCGTGGCGGGCAGTAGTGGCTGGTGGCGGGCGGTAGTGGCTGGTGGCGGGCGGTAGTGGCTGGTGGAGGGCAGTAGTGGCTGGTGGCGGGCAGTAGTGGCTGGTGGCGGGCGGTAGTGGCTGGTGGCGGGCAGTAGTGGCTGGTGGCGGGCGGTAGTGGCTGGTGGCGGGCAGTAGTGGCTGGTGGCGGGCGGTAGTGGCTGGTGGCGGGCAGTAGTGGCTGGTGGCGGGCGGTAGTGGCTGGTGGCGGGCGGTAGTGGCTGGTGGCGGGCCTTAGTGGCTGGTGGCGGGCGGTAGTGGCTGGTGGAGGGCAGTAGTGGCTGGTGGCGGGCAGTAGTGGCTGGTGGCGGGCGGTAGTGGTTGGTGGCGGGCTGTAGTGGCTGGTGGCGGGCGGCAGTAGTGGCTGGTGGAGGGCAGTAGTGGCTGGTAGAGGGCGGTAGTGGCTGGTGGCGGGCGGTAGTTGCTGGTGGAGGGCGGTAGTGGCTGGTGGAGGGCGGTAGTGGCTGGTGGAGGGCGGTAGTGGCTGGTGGAGGGCGGTAGTGGCTGGTGGCGGGCGGTAGTGGCTGGTGGAGGGCGGTAGTGGCTGGTGGAGGGCGGTAGTGGCTGGTGGCGGGCAGTAGTGGCTGGTGGAGGTCGGTAGTGGCTGGTGGAGGGCGGTAGTGGCTGGTGGCGGGCAGTAGTGGCTGGTGGAGGGCGGTAGTGGCTGGTGGCGGGCAGTAGTGGCTGGTGGAGGGCAGTAGTGGCTGGAGGAGGGCGGTAGTGGCTGGTGGCGGGCGGTAGTGGCTGGTGGCGGGCAGTAGTGGCTGGTGGCGGGCGGTAGTGGCTGGTGGAGGGCGGTAGTGGCTGGTGGAGGGCGGTAGTGGCTGGTGGCGGGCGGTAGTGGCTGGTGGAGGGCGGTAGTGGCTGGTGGAGGGTGGTAGTGGCTGGTGGCGGGCAGTAGTGGCTGGTGGAGGGCGATAGTGGCTGGTGGAGGGTGGTAGTGGCTGGTGGCGGGCAGTAGTGGCTGGTGGAGGGCTGTAGTGGCTGATGGAGGGCGGTAGTGGCTGGTGGCGGGCAGTAGTGGCTGGTGGCGGGGGGTAGTGGCTGGTGGCGGGCGGTAGTGGCTGGTGGAGGGCAGTAGTGGCTGGTGGCGGGCAGTAGTGGCTGGTGGCGGGCGGTAGTGGCTGGTGGCGGGCAGTAGTGGCTGGTGGCGGGCGGTAGTGGCTGGTGGCGGGCAGTAGTGGCTGGTGGCGAGCGGTAGTGGCTGGTGGCGGGCAGTAGTGGCTGGTGGCGGGCGGTAGTGGCTGGTGGCGGGCAGTAGTGGCTGGTGGAGGGCAGTAGTGGCTGGTGGAGGGCGGTAGTGGCTGGTGGCGGGCGGTAGTCGCTGGTGGCGGGCAGTAGTGGCTGGTGGCGGGCAGTAGTGGCTGGTGGAGGGCGGTAGTGGCTGGTGGCGGGCAGTAGTGGCTGGTGGCGGGCGGTAGTGGCTGGTGGCGGGCGGTAGTGGCTGGTGGCGGGCCTTAGTGGCTGGTGGCGGGCGGTAGTGGCTGGTGGAGGGCAGTAGTGGCTGGTGGCGGGCAGTAGTGGCTGGTGGCGGGCGGTAGTGGCTGGTGGCGGGCTGTAGTGGCTGGTGGCGGGCGGTAGTGGCTGGTGGCGGGCAGTAGTGGCTGGTGGAGGGCAGTAGTGGCTGGTTGAGGGCGGTAGTGGCTGGTGGCGGGCGGTAGATGCTGGTGGCGGGCAGTAGTGGCTGGTGGCGGGCGGTAGTGGCTGGTGGAGGGCGGTAGTGGCTGGTGGAGGGCGGTAGTGGCTGGTGGCGGGCGGTAGTGGCTGGTGGAGGGCGGTAGTGGCTGGTGGAGGGTGGTAGTGGCTGGTGGCGGGCAGTAGTGGCTGGTGGAGGGCGATAGTGGCTGGTGGAGGGCGGTAGTGGCTGGTGGAGGGTGGTAGTGGCTGGTGGCGGGCAGTAGTGGCTGGTGGAGGGCTGTAGTGGCTGGTGGAGGGCGGTAGTGGCTCGTGGCGGGCAGTAGTGGCTGGTGGCGGGCGGTAGTGGCTGGTGGCGGGCGGTAGTGGCTGGTGGAGGGCAGTAGTGGCTGGTGGCGGGCAGTAGTGGCTGGTGGCGGGCGGTAGTGGCTGGTGGCGGGCAGTAGTGGCTGGTGGCGGGCGGTAGTGGCTGGTGGCGGGCAGTAGTGGCTGGTGGCGGGCGGTAGTGGCTGGTGGCGGGCAGTAGTGGCTGGTGGCGGGCGGTAGTGGCTGGTGGCGGGCGGTAGTGGCTGGTGGCGGGCCTTAGTGGCTGGTGGCGGGCGGTAGTGGCTGGTAGAGGGCAGTAGTGGCTGGTGGCGGGCAGTAGTGGCTGGTGGCGGGCGGTAGTGGTTGGTGGCGGGCTGTAGTGGCTGGTGGCGGGCGGCAGTAGTGGCTGGTGGCGGGCCTTAGTGGCTGGTGGCGGGCGGTAGTGGCTGGTGGAGGGCAGTAGTGGCTGGTGGCGGGCAGTAGTGGCTGGTGGCGGGCGGTAGTGGCTGGTGGAGGGCGGTAGTGGCTGGTGGAGGGCGGTAGTGGCTGGTGGCGGGCGGTAGTGGCTGGTGGCGGGCGGTAGTGGCTGGTGGAGGGAGGTAGTGGCTGGTGGCGGGCAGTAGTGGCTGGTGGAGGGCGATAGTTGCTGGTGGAGGGTGGTAGTGGCTGGTGGCGGGCAGTAGTGGCTGGTGGAGGGCTGTAGTGGCTGGTGGAGGGCGGTAGTGGCTGGTGGCGGGCAGTAGTGGCTGGTGGCGGGCGGTAGTGGCTGGTGGCGGGCGGTAGTGGCTGGTGGAGGGCATTAGTGGCTGGTGGCGGGCAGTAGTGGCTGGTGGCGGGCGGTAGTGGCTGGTGGCGGGCAGTAGTGGCTGGTGGCGGGCGGTAGTGGCTGGTGGCGGGCAGTAGTGGCTGGTGGCGGGCGGTAGTGGCTGGTGGCGGGCAGTAGTGGCTGGTGGCGGGCGGTAGTGGCTGGTGGCGGGCAGTAGTGGCTGGTGGAGGGCAGTAGCGGCTGGTGGAGGGCGGTAGTGGCTGGTGGCGGGCGGTAGTGGCTGGTGGCGGGCAGTAGTGGCTGGTGGCGGGCGGTAGTGGCTGGTGGAGGGCGGTAGTGGCTGGTGGAGGGCGGTAGTGGCTGGTGGCGGGCGGTAGTGGCTGGTGGAGGGCGGTAGTGGCTGGTGGAGGGCGGTAGTGGCTGGTGGCGGGCAGTAGTGGATGGTGGAGGTCGGTAGTGGCTGGTGGAGGGCGGTAGTGGCTGGTGGCGGGCAGTAGTGGCTGGTGGAGGGCGGTAGTGGCTGGTGGCGGGCAGTAGTGGCTGGTGGCGGGCAGTAGTGGCTGGTGGAGGGCGGTAGTGGCTGGTGGCGGGCAGTAGTGGCTGGTGGCGGGCGGTAGTGGCTGGTGGCGGGCAGTAGTGGCTGGTGGAGGGCAGTAGTGGCTGGAGGAGGGCGGTAGTGGCTGGTGGCGGGCGGTAGTGGCTGGTGGCGGGCAGTAGTGGCTGGTGGCGGGCGGTAGTGGCTGGTGGAGGGCGGTAGTGGCTGGTGGAGGGCGGTAGTGGCTGGTGGCGGGCGGTAGTGGCTGGTGGAGGGCGGTAGTGGCTGGTGGAGGGTGGTAGTGGCTGGTGGCGGGCAGTAGTGGCTGGTGGAGGGCGATAGTGGCTGGTGGAGGGCAGTAGTGGCTGGAGGAGGGCGGTAGTGGCTGGTGGCGGGCGGTAGTGGCTGGTGGCGGGCAGTAGTGGCTGGTGGCGGGCGGTAGTGGCTGGTGGAGGGCGGTAGTGGCTGGTGGAGGGCGGTAGTGGCTGGTGGCGGGCGGTAGTGGCTGGTGGAGGGCGGTAGTGGCTGGTGGAGGGTGGTAGTGGCTGGTGGCGGGCAGTAGTGGCTGGTGGAGGGCGATAGTGGCTGGTGGAGGGTGGTAGTGGCTGGTGGCGGGCAGTAGTGGCTGGTGGAGGGTTGTAGTGGCTGGTGGCGGGCGGTAGTGGCTGGTGGCGGGCAGTAGTGGCTGGTGGAGGGCAGTAGTGGCTGGTGGAGGGCGGTAGTGGCTGGTGGCGGGCGGTAGTCGCTGGTGGCGGGCAGTAGTGGCTGGTGGCGGGCAGTAGTGGCTGGTGGAGAGCGGTAGTGGCTGGTGGCGGGCAGTAGTGGCTGGTGGCGGGCGGTAGTGGCTGGTGGCGGGCGGTAGTGGCTGGTGGCGGAGAGCGGTAGTGGCTGGTGGCGGGCAGTAGTGGCTGGTGGCGGGCGGTAGTGGCTGGTGGCGGGCGGTAGTGGCTGGTGGCGGGCCTTAGTGGCTGGTGGCGGGCGGTAGTGGCTGGTGGAGGGCAGTAGTGGCTGGTGGCGGGCAGTAGTGGCTGGTGGCGGGCGGTAGTGGCTGGTGGCGGGCTGTAGTGGCTGGTGGCGGGCGGTAGTGGCTGGTGGCGGGCAGTAGTGGCTGGTGGAGGGCAGTAGTGGCTGGTAGAGGGCGGTAGTGGCTGGTGGCGGGCGGTAGTTGCTGGTGGCGGGCAGTAGTGGCTGGTGGCGGGCGGTAGTGGCTGGTGGAGGGCGGTAGTGGCTGGTGGAGGGCGGTAGTGGCTGGTGGAGGGCGGTAGTGGCTGGTGGAGGGCGGTAGTGGCTGGTGGAGGGTGGTAGTGGCTGGTGGCGGGCAGTAGTGGCAGGTGGAGGGCGATAGTGGCTGGTGGAGGGTGGTAGTGGCTGGTGGCGGGCAGTAGTGGCTGGTGGAGGGCTGTAGTGGCTGGTGGAGGGCGGTAGTGGCTCGTGGCGGGCAGTAGTGGCTCGTGGCGGGCGGTAGTGGCTGGTGGCGGGCGGTAGTGGCTGGTGGAGGGCAGTAGTGGCTGGTGGCGGGCAGTAGTGGCTGGTGGCGGGCGGTAGTGGCTGGTGGCGGGCAGTAGTGGCTGGTGGCGGGCGGTAGTGGCTGGTGGCGGGCAGTAGTGGCTGGTGGCGGGCGGTAGTGGCTGGTGGCGGGCAGTAGTGGCTGGTGGCGGGCGGTAGTGGCTGGTGGCGGGCAGTAGTGGCTGGTGGAAGGCAGTAGTGGCTGGTGGAGGGCGGTAGTGGCTGGTGGCGGGCGGTAGTGGCTGGTGGCGGGCAGTAGTGGCTGGTGGCGGCGGTAGTGGCTGGTGGAGGGCGGTAGTGGCTGGTGGAGGGCGGTAGTGGCTGGTGGCGGGCGGTAGTGGCTGGTGGAGGGCGGTAGTGGCTGGTGGAGGGCGGTAGTGGCTGGTGGAGGGCAGTAGTGGCTGGTGGAGGGCGGTAGTGGCTGGTGGAGGGCGGTAGTGGCTGGTGGCGGGCGGTAGTGGCTGGTGGAGGGCAGTAGTGGCTGGTGGCGGGCAGTAGTGGCTGGTGGCGGGCGGTAGTGGCTGGTGGCGGGCAGTAGTGGCTGGTGGCGGGCTATAGTGGCTGGTGGCTGGCAGTAGTGGCTGGTGGCGGGCGGTAGTGGCTGGTGGCGGGCAGTAGTGGCTGGTGGCGGGCAGTAGTGGCTGGTGGAGGGCGGTAGTGGCTGGTGGCGGGTAGTAGTGGCTGGTGGCGGACGGTAATGGCTGGTGGCGGGCGGTAGTGGCTGGTGGCGGGCCTTAGTGGCTGGTGGCGGGCGGTAGTGGCTGGTGGAGGGCAGTAGTGGCTGGTGTCGGGCAGTAGTGGCTGGTGGCGGGCGGTAGTGGCTGGTGGCGGGCTGTAGTGGCTGGTGGCGGGCGGTAGTGGCTGGTGGCGGCAGTAGTGGCTGGTGGAGGGCAGTAGTGGCTGGTAGAGGGCGGTAGTGGCTGGTGGCGGGCGGTAGTTGCTGGTGGCGGGCAGTAGTGGCTGGTGGCGGGCGGTAGTGGCTGGTGGAGGGCGGTAGTGGCTGGTGGAGGGCGGTAGAGGCTGGTGGCGGGCGGTAGTGGCTGGTGGAGGGCGGTAGTGGCTGGTGGAGGGTGGTAGTGGCTGGTGGCGGGCAGTAGTGGCTGGTGGAGGGCGATAGTAGCTGGTGGAGGGTGGTAGTGGCTGGTGGCGGGCAGTAGTGGCTGGTGGAGGGCTGTAGTGGCTGGTGGAGGGCGGTAGTGGCTGGTGGCGGGCAGTAGTGGCTGGTGGCGGGCGGTAGTGGCTGGTGGCGGGCGGTAGTGGCTGGTGGAGGGCAGTAGTGGCTGGTGGCGGGCAGTAGTGGCTGGTGGCGGGCGGTAGTGGCTGGTGGCGGGCAGTAGTGGCTGGTGGCGGGCGGTAGTGGCTGGTGGCGGGCAGTAGTGGCTGGTGGCGGGCGGTAGTGGCTGGTGGCGGGCAGTAGTGGCTGGTTGCGGGCGGTAGTGGCTGGTGGCGGGCAGTAGTGGCTGGTGGAGGGCAGTAGCGGCTGGTGGAGGTCGGTAGTGGCTGGTGGCGGGCGGTAGTGGCTGGTGGCGGGCAGTAGTGGCTGGTGGCGGGCGGTAGTGGCTGGTGGAGGGCGGTAGTGGCTGGTGGAGGGCGGTAGTGGCTGGTGGCGGGCGGTAGTGGCTGGTGGAGGGCGGTAGTGGCTGGTGGAGGGCGGTAGTGGCTGGTGGCGGGCAGTAGTGGCTGGTGGAGGTCGGTAGTGGCTGGTGGAGGGCGGTAGTGGCTGGTGGCGGGCAGTAGTGGCTGGTGGAGGGCGGTAGTGGCTGGTGGCGGGCAGTAGTGGCTGGTGGCGGGCAGTAGTGGCTGGTGGAGGGCGGTAGTGGCTGGTGGCGGGCAGTAGTGGCTGGTGGCGGGCGGTAGTGGCTGGTGGCGGGCAGTAGTGGCTGGTGGAGGGCAGTAGTGGCTGGTGGAGGGCGGTAGTGGCTGGTGGCGGGCGGTAGTGGCTGGTGGCGGGCAGTAGTGGCTGGTGGCGGGCGGTAGTGGCTGGTGGAGGGCGGTAGTGGCTGGTGGAGGGCGGTAGTGGCTGGTGGCGGGCGGTAGTGGTTGGTGGAGGGCGGTAGTGGCTGGTGGAGGGCGGTAGTGGCTGGTGGCGGGCAGTAGTGGCTGGTGGAGGTCGGTAGTGGCTGGTGGAGGGCGGTAGTGGCTGGTGGCGGGCAGTAGTGGCTGGTGGAGGGCGGTAGTGGCTGGTGGCGGGCAGTAGTGGCTGGTGGCGGGCAGTAGTGGCTGGTGGAGGGCGGTAGTGGTTGGTGGCGGGCAGTAGTGGCTGGTGGAGGGCGGTAGTGGCTGGTGGAGGGCAGTAGTGGCTGGTGAAGGGCAGTCGTGGCTGGTGGCGGGCAGTAGTGGCTGGTGGAGGGCGGTAGTGGCTGGTGGAGGGCGGTAGTGGCTGGTGGAGGGCGGTAGTGGCTGGTGGAGGGCGGTAGCGGCTGGTGGAGGGCGGTAGTGGCTGGTGGCGGGCGGTAGTGGCTGGTGGAGGGCGGTAGTGGCTGGTGGAGGGTGGTAGTGGCTGGTGGCGGGCAGTAGTGGCTGGTGGAGGGCGATAGTGGCTGGTGGAGGGTGGTAGTGGCTGGTGGCGGGCAGTAGTGGCTGGTGGAGGGCTGTAGTGGCTGGTGGAGGGCGGTAGTGGCTGGTGGCGGGCAGTAGTGGCTGGTGGCGGGCGGTAGTGGCTGGTGGCGGGCGGTAGTGGCTGGTGGAGAGCGGTAGTGGCTGGTAGCGGGCGGTAGTGGCTGGTGGAGGGCAGTAGTGGCTGGTGGCGGGCAGTAGTGGCTGGTGGCGGGCAGTAGTGGCTGGTGGAGGGCAGTAGTGGCTGGTGGCGGGCAGTAGTGGCTGGTGGAGGGCAGTAGTGGCTGGTGGAGGGCGGTAGCGGCTGGTGGAGGGCGGTAGTGGCTGGTGGCGGGCAGTAGTGTCTGGTGGAGGGCAGTAGTGGCTGGTGGCGGGCAGTAGTGGCTGGTGGAGGGCAGTAGTGGCTGGTGGAGGGCGGTAGTGGCTGGTGGAGGGCGGTAGTGGCTGGTGGCGGGCAGTAGTGGCTGGTGGCGGACGGTAGTGGCTGGTGGCGGGCGGTAGTGGCTGGTGGCGGGCCTTAGTGGCTGGTGGCGGGCGGTAGTGGCTGGTGGAGGGCAGTAGTGGCTGGTGTCGGGCAGTAGTGGCTGGTGGCGGGCGGTAGTGGCTGGTGGCGGGCTGTAGTGGCTGGTGGCGGGCGGTAGTGGCTGGTGGCGGCAGTAGTGGTTGGTGGAGGGCAGTAGTGGATGGTAGAGGGCGGTAGTGGCTGGTGGCGGGCGGTAGTTGCTGGTGGCGGGCAGTAGTGGCTGGTGGCGGGCGGTAGTGGCTGGTGGAGGGCGGTAGTGGCTGGTGGAGGGCGGTAGAGGCTGGTGGCGGGCGGTAGTGGCTGGTGGAGGGCGGTAGTGGCTGGTGGAGGGTGGTAGTGGCTGGTGGAGGGCGGTAGTGGCTGGTGGCGGGCAGTAGTGGCTGGTGGAGGGCTGTAGTGGCTGGTGGAGGGCGGTAGTGGCTGGTGGCGGGCAGTAGTGGCTGGTGGCGGGCGGTAGTGGCTGGTGGCGGGCGGTAGTGGCTGGTGGAGGGCAGTAGTGGCTGGTGGCGGGCAGTAGTGGCTGGTGGCGGGCGGTAGTGGCTGGTGGCGGGCAGTAGTGGCTGGTGGCGGGCGGTAGTGGCTGGTGGCGGGCAGTAGTGGCTGGTGGCGGGCGGTAGTGGCTGGTGGCGGGCAGTAGTGGCTGGTGGCGGGCGGTAGTGGCTGGTGGCGGGCAGTAGTGGCTGGTGGAGGGCAGTAGCGGCTGGTGGAGGTCGGTAGTGGCTGGTGGCGGGCGGTAGTGGCTGGTGGCGGGCAGTAGTGGCTGGTGGCGGGCGGTAGTGGCTGGTGGAGGGCGGTAGTGGCTGGTGGAGGGCGGTAGTGGCTGGTGGCGGGCGGTAGTGGCTGGTGGAGGGCGGTAGTGGCTGGTGGAGGGCGGTAGTGGCTGGTGGCGGGCAGTAGTGGCTGGTGGAGGTCGGTAGTGGCTGGTGGAGGGCGGTAGTGGCTGGTGGCGGGCAGTAGTGGCTGGTGGAGGGCGGTAGTGGCTGGTGGCGGGCAGTAGTGGCTGGTGGCGGGCAGTAGTGGCTGGTGGAGGGCGGTAGTGGCTGGTGGCGGGCAGTAGTGGCTGGTGGCGGGCGGTAGTGGCTGGTGGCGGGCAGTAGTGGCTGGTGGAGGGCAGTAGTGGCTGGTGGAGGGCGGTAGTGGCTGGTGGCGGGCGGTAGTGGCTGGTGGCGGGCAGTAGTGGCTGGTGGCGGGCGGTAGTGGCTGGTGGAGGGCGGTAGTGGCTGGTGGAGGGCGGTAGTGGCTGGTGGCGGGCGGTAGTGGTTGGTGGAGGGCGGTAGTGGCTGGTGGAGGGCGGTAGTGGCTGGTGGCTGGCAGTAGTGGCTGGTGGAGGTCGGTAGTGGCTGGTGGAGGGCGGTAGTGGCTGGTGGCGGGCAGTAGTGGCTGGTGGAGGGCGGTAGTGGCTGGTGGCGGGCAGTAGTGGCTGGTGGCGGGCAGTAGTGGCTGGTGGAGGGCGGTAGTGGTTGGTGGCGGGCAGTAGTGGCTGGTGGAGGGCGGTAGTGGCTGGTGGAGGGCAGTAGTGGCTGGTGAAGGGCAGTCGTGGCTGGTGGCGGGCAGTAGTGGCTGGTGGAGGGCGGTAGTGGCTGGTGGAGGGCGGTAGTGGCTGGTGGAGGGCGGTAGCGGCTGGTGGAGGGCGGTAGTGGCTGGTGGCGGGCGGTAGTGGCTGGTGGAGGGCGGTAGTGGCTGGTGGAGGGTGGTAGTGGCTGGTGGCGGGCAGTAGTGGCTGGTGGAGGGCGATAGTGGCTGGTGGAGGGTGGTAGTGGCTGGTGGCGGGCAGTAGTGGCTGGTGGAGGGCTGTAGTGGCTGGTGGAGGGCGGTAGTGGCTGGTGGCGGGCAGTAGTGGCTGGTGGCGGGCGGTAGTGGCTGGTGGCGGGCGGTAGTGGCTGGTGGAGAGCGGTAGTGGCTGGTAGCCGGCGGTAGTGGCTGGTGGAGGGCAGTAGTGGCTGGTGGCGGGCAGTAGTGGCTGGTGGCGGGCAGTAGTGGCTGGTGGAGGGCAGTAGTGGCTGGTGGCGGGCAGTAGTGGCTGGTGGAGGGCAGTAGTGGCTGGTGGAGGGCGGTAGCGCCTGGTGGAGGGCGGTAGTGGCTGGTGGCGGGCAGTAGTGTCTGGTGGAGGGCAGTAGTGGCTGGTGGCGGGCAGTAGTGGCTGGTGGAGGGCAGTAGTGGCTGGTGGAGGGCGGTAGTGGCTGGTGGAGGGCGGTAGTGGCTGGTGGCGGGCGGTAGTGGCTGGTGGAGGGCAGTAGTGGCTGGTGGCGGGCAGTAGTAGCTGGTGGCGGGCGGTAGTGGCTGGTGGCGGGCAGTAGTGGCTGGTGGCGGGCGATAGTGGCTGGTGGCGGGCAGTAGTGGCTGGTGGCGGGCGGTAGTGGCTGGTGGCGGGCAGTAGTGGCTGGTGGCGGGCAGTAGTGGCTGGTGGAGGGCGGTAGTGGCTGGTGGCGGGCAGTAGTGGCTGGTGGCGGGCGGTAGTGGCTGGTGGCGGGCGGTAGTGGCTGGTGGCGTGCCTTAGTGGCTGGTGGCGGGCGGTAGTGGCAGGTGGAGGGCAGTAGTGGCTGGTGGCGGGCAGTAGTGGCTGGTGGCGGGCGGTAGTGGCTGGTGGCGGGCTGTAGTGGCTGGTGGAGGGCGGTAGTGGCTGGTGGAGGGCGGTAGTGGTTGGTGGCGGGCAGTAGTGGCTGGTGGAGGGCGGTAGTGGCTGGTGGAGGGCAGTAGTGGCTGGTGAAGGGCAGTCGTGGCTGGTGGCGGGCAGTAGTGGCTGGTGGAGGGCGGTAGTGGCTGGTGGAGGGCGGTAGTGGCTGGTGGAGGGCGGTAGTGGCTGGTGGAGGGCGGTAGCGGCTGGTGGAGGGCGGTAGTGGCTGGTGGCGGGCAGTAGTGGCTGGTGGAGGTCGGTAGTGGCTGGTGGAGGGCGGTAGTGGCTGGTGGCGGGCAGTAGTGGCTGGTGGAGGGCGGTAGTGGCTGGTGGCGGGCAGTAGTGGCTGGTGGAGGGCAGTAGTGGCTGGTGGAGGGCGGTAGTGGCTGGTGGCGGGCGGTAGTGGCTGGTGGCGGGCAGTAGTGGCTGGTGGCGGGCGGTAGTGGCTGGTGGAGGGCGGTAGTGGCTGGTGGAGGGCGGTAGTGGCTGGTGGAGGGCGGTAGCGGCTGGTGGAGGGCGATAGTGGCTGGTGGAGGGTGGTAGTGGCTGGTGGCGGGCAGTAGTGGCTGGTGGAGGGCTGTAGTGGCTGGTGGAGGGCGGTAGTGGCTGGTGGCGGGCAGTAGTGGCTGGTGGCGGGCGGTAGTGGCTGGTGGCGGGCGGTAGTGGCTGGTGGAGAGCGGTAGTGGCTGGTAGCGGGCGGTAGTGGCTGGTGGAGGGCAGTAGTGGCTGGTGGCGGGCAGTAGTGGCTGGTGGCGGGCAGTAGTGGCTGGTGGAGGGCAGTAGTGGCTGGTGGCGGGCGGTAGTGGCTGGTGGCGGGCGGTAGTGGCTGGTGGAGGGCGGTAGTGGCTGGTGGAGGGTGGTAGTGGCTGGTGGCGGGCAGTAGTGGCTGGTGGAGGGCGATAGTGGCTGGTGGAGGGTGGTAGTGGCTGGTGGCGGGCAGTAGTGGCTGGTGGAGGGCTGTAGTGGCTGGTGGAGGGCGGTAAAGGCTGGTGGCGGGCAGTAGTGGCTGGTGGCGGGCGGTAGTGGCTGGTGGCGGGCGGTAGTGGCTGGTGGAGAGCGGTAGTGGCTAGTAGCGGGCGGTAGTGGCTGGTGGAGGGCAGTAGTGGCTGGTGGCGGGCAGTAGTGGCTGGTGGCGGGCAGTAGTGGCTGGTGGAGGGCAGTAGTGGCTGGTGGCGGGCAGTAGTGGCTGGTGGAGGGCAGTAGTGGCTGGTGGAGGGCGGTAGCGGCTGGTGGAGGGCGGTAGTGGCTGGTGGCGGGCAGTAGTGGCTGGTGGAGGGCAGTAGTGGCTGGTGGCGGGCAGTAGTGGCTGGTGGAGGGCAGTAGTGGCTGGTGGAGGGCGGTAGTGGCTGGTGGAGGGCGGTAGTGGCTGGTGGCGGGCGGTAGTGGCTGGTGGAGGGCAGTAGTGGCTGGTGGCGGGCAGTAGTAGCTGGTGGCGGGCGGTAGTGGCTGGTGGCGGGCAGTAGTGGCTGGTGGCGGGCGATAGTGGCTGGTGGCGGGCAGTAGTGGCTGGTGGCGGGCGGTAGTGGCTGGTGGCGGGCAGTAGTGGCTGGTGGCGGGCAGTAGTGGCTGGTGGAGGGCGGTAGTGGCTGGTGGCGGGCAGTAGTGGCTGGTGGCGGGCGGTAGTGGCTGGTGGCGGGCGGTAGTGGCTGGTGGCGTGCCTTAGTGGCTGGTGGCGGGCGGTAGTGGCTGGTGGAGGGCAGTAGTGGCTGGTGGCGGGCAGTAGTGGCTGGTGGCGGGCGGTAGTGGCTGGTGGCGGGCTGTAGTGGCTGGTGGAGGGCGGTAGTGGCTGGTGGAGGGCGGTAGTGGTTGGTGGCGGGCAGTAGTGGCTAGTGGAGGGCGGTAGTGGCTGGTGGAGGGCAGTAGTGGCTGGTGAAGGGCAGTCGTGGCTGGTGGCGGGCAGTAGTGGCTGGTGGAGGGCGGTAGTGGCTGGTGGAGGGCGGTAGTGGCTGGTGGAGGGCGGTAGTGGCTGGTGGAGGGCGGTAGCGGCTGGTGGAGGGCGGTAGTGGCTGGTGGCGGGCGGTAGTGGCTGGTGGAGGGCGGTAGTGGCTGGTGGAGGGTGGTAGTGGCTGGTGGCGGGCAGTAGTGGCTGGTGGAGGGCGATAGTGGCTGGTGGAGGGTGGTTGTGGCTGGTGGCGGGCAGTAGTGGCTGGTGGAGGGCTGTAGTGGCTGGTGGAGGGCGGTAGTGGCTGGTGGCGGGCAGTAGTGGCTGGTGGCGGGCGGTAGTGGCTGGTGGCGGGCGGTAGTGGCTGGTGGAGAGCGGTAGTGGCTGGTAGCGGGCGGTAGTGGCTGGTGGAGGGCAGTAGTGGCTGGTGGCGGGCAGTAGTGGCTGGTGGCGGGCAGTAGTGGCTGGTGGAGGGCAGTAGTGGCTGGTGGCGGGCAGTAGTGGCTGGTGGAGGGCAGTAGTGGCTGGTGGAGGGCGGTAGCGGCTGGTGGAGGGCGGTAGTGGCTGGTGGCGGGCAGTAGTGTCTGGTGGAGGGCAGTAGTGGCTGGTGGCGGGCAGTAGTGGCTGGTGGCGGGCGGTAGTGGCTGGTGGCGGGCGGTAGTGGCTGGTGGCGTGCCTTAGTGGCTGGTGGCGGGCGGTAGTGGCTGGTGGAGGGCAGTAGTGGCTGGTGGCGGGCAGTAGTGGCTGGTGGCGGGCGGTAGTGGCTGGTGGCGGGCTGTAGTGGCTGGTGGAGGGCGGTAGTGGCTGGTGGAGGGCGGTAGTGGTTGGTGGCGGGCAGTAGTGGCTAGTGGAGGGCGGTAGTGGCTGGTGGAGGGCAGTAGTGGCTGGTGAAGGGCAGTCGTGGCTGGTGGCGGGCAGTAGTGGCTGGTGGAGGGCGGTAGTGGCTGGTGGAGGGCGGTAGTGGCTGGTGGAGGGCGGTAGTGGCTGGTGGAGGGCGGTAGCGGCTGGTGGAGGGCGGTAGTGGCTGGTGGCGGGCGGTAGTGGCTGGTGGAGGGCGGTAGTGGCTGGTGGAGGGCGGTAGCGGCTGGTGGAGGGCGGTAGTGGCTGGTGGCGGGCGGTAGTGGCTGGTGGAGGGCGGTAGTGGCTGGTGGAGGGCGATAGTGGCTGGTGGAGGGTGGTTGTGGCTGGTGGCGGGCAGTAGTGGCTGGTGGAGGGCTGTAGTGGCTGGTGGAGGGCGGTAGTGGCTGGTGGCGGGCAGTAGTGGCTGGTGGCGGGCGGTAGTGGCTGGTGGCGGGCGGTAGTGGCTGGTGGAGAGCGGTAGTGGCTGGTAGCGGGCGGTAGTGGCTGGTGGAGGGCAGTAGTGGCTGGTGGCGGGCAGTAGTGGCTGGTGGCGGGCAGTAGTGGCTGGTGGAGGGCAGTAGTGGCTGGTGGCGGGCAGTAGTGGCTGGTGGAGGGCAGTAGTGGCTGGTGGAGGGCGGTAGCGGCTGGTGGAGGGCGGTAGTGGCTGGTGGCGGGCAGTAGTGTCTGGTGGAGGGCAGTAGTGGCTGGTGGCGGGCAGTAGTGGCTGGTGGAGGGCAGTAGTGGCTGGTGGAGGGCGGTAGTGGCTGGTGGAGGGCGGTAGTGGCTGGTGGCGGGCGGTAGTGGCTGGTGGAGGGCAGTAGTGGCTGGTGGCGGGCAGTAGTAGCTGGTGGCGGGCGGTAGTGGCTGGTGGCGGGCAGTAGTGGCTGGTGGCGGGCGATAGTGGCTGGTGGCGGGCAGTAGTGGCTGGTGGCGGGCGGTAGTGGCTGGTGGCGGGCAGTAGTGGCTGGTGGCGGGCAGTAGTGGCTGGTGGAGGGCGGTAGTGGCTGGTGGCGGGCAGTAGTGGCTGGTGGCGGGCGGTAGTGGCTGGTGGCGGGCGGTAGTGGCTGGTGGCGTGCCTTAGTGGCTGGTGGCGGGCGGTAGTGGCTGGTGGAGGGCAGTAGTGGCTGGTGGCGGGCAGTAGTGGCTGGTGGCGGGCGGTAGTGGCTGGTGGCGGGCTGTAGTGGCTGGTGGCGGGCGGTAGTGGCTGGTGGCGGGCAGTAGTGGCTGGTGGAGGGCAGTAGTTGCTGGTAGAGGGCGGTAGTGGCTGGTGGCGGGCGGTAGTTGCTGGTGGCGGGCAGTAGTGGCTGGTGGCGGGCGGTAGTGGCTGGTGGAGGGCGGTAGTGGCTGGTGGAGGGCGGTAGTTGCTGGTGGCGGGCAGTAGTGGCTGGTGGCGGGCGGTAGTGGCTGGTGGAGGGCGGTAGTGGCTGGTGGAGGGCGGTAGTGGCTGGTGGTGGGCGGTAGTGGCTGGTGGAGGGCGGTAGTGGCTGGTGGAGGGTGGTAGTGGCTGGTGGCGGGCAGTAGTGGCTGGTGGAGGGCGATAGTGGCTGGTGGAGGGTGGTAGTGGCTGGTGGCGGGCAGTAGTGGCTGGTGGAGGGCTGTAGTGGCTGGTGGAGGGCGGTAGTGGCTGGTGGCGGGCAGTAGTGGCTGGTGGCGGGCGGTAGTGGCTGGTGGCGGGCGGTAGTGGCTGGTGGAGGGCAGTAGTGGCTGGTGGCGGGCAGTAGTGGCTGGTGGCGGGCGGTAGTGGCTGGTGGCGGGCAATAGTGGCTGGTGGCGGGCGGTAGTGGCTGGTGGCGGGCAGTAGTGGCTGGTGGCGGGCGGTAGTGGCTGGTGGCGGGCAGTAGTGGCTGGTGGCGGGCGGTAGTGGCTGGTGGCGGGCAGTAGTGGCTGGTGGAGGGCAGTAGTGGCTGGTGGAGGGCGGTAGTGGCTGATGGCGGGCGGTAGTGGCTGGTGGCGGGCTGTAGTGGCTGGTGGCGGGCGGTAGTGGCTGGTGGAGGGCGGTAGTGGCTGGTGGAGGGCGGTAGTGGCTGGTGGCGGGCGGTAGTGGCTGGTGGAGGGCGGTAGTGGCTGGTGGAGGGCGGTAGTGGCTGGTGGAGGGCAGTAGTGGCTGGTGGAGGGCGGTAGTGGCTGGTGGAGGGCGGTAGTGGCTGGTGGCGGGCGGTAGTGGCTGGTGGAGGGCAGTAGTGGCTGGTGGCGGGCAGTAGTGGCTGGTGGCGGGCGGTAGTCGCTGGTGGCGGGCAGTAGTGGCTGGTGGCGGGCGATAGTGGCTGGTGGCGGGCAGTAGTGGCTGGTGGCGGGCGGTAGTGGCTGGTGGCGGGCAGTAGTGGCTGGTGGCGGGCAGTAGTGGCTGGTGGAGGGCGGTAGTGGCTGGTGGCGGGCGGTAGTGGCTGGTGGCGGGCCTTAGTGGCTGGTGGCGGGCGGTAGTGGCTGGTGGAGGGCAGTAGTGGCTGGTGGCGGGCAGTAGTGGCTGGTGGCGGGCGGTAGTGGCTGGTGGCGGGCTGTAGTGGCTGGTGGCGGGCGGTAGTGGCTGGTGGCGGCAGTAGTGGCTGGTGGAGGGCAGTAGTGGCTGGTAGAGGGCAGTAGTGGCTGGTGGCGGGCGGTAGTTGCTGGTGGCGGGCAGTAGTGGCTGGTGGCGGGCGGTAGTGGCTGGTAGAGGGCGGTAGTGGCTGGTGGAGGGCGGTAGTGGCTGGTGGCGGGCGGTAGTGGCTGGTGGAGGGCGGTAGTGGCTGGTGGAGGGTGGTAGTGGCTGGTGGCGGGCAGTAGTGGCTGGTGGAGGGCGATAGTGGCTGGTGGAGGGTGGTAGTGGCTGGTGGCGGGCAGTAGTGGCTGGTGGAGGGCTGTAGTGGCTGGTGGAGGGCGGTAGTGGCTGGTGGCGGGCAGTAGTGGCTGGTGGCGGGCGGTAGTGGCTGGTGGCGGGCGGTAGTGGCTGGTGGAGGGCAGTAGTGGCTGGTGGCGGGCAGAAGTGGCTGGTGGCGGGCGGTAGTGGCTGGTGGCGGGCAGTAGTGGCTGGTGGCGGGCGGTAGTGGCTGGTGGCGGGCAGTAGTGGCTGGTGGCGGGCGGTAGTGGCTGGTGGCGGGCAGTAGTTGCTGGTGGCGGGCGGTAGTGGCTGGTGGCGGGCAGTAGTGGCTGGTGGAGGGCAGTAGCGGCTGGTGGAGGGCGGTAGTGGCTGGTGGCGGGCGGTAGTGGCTGGTGGCGGGCAGTAGTGGCTGGTGGCGGGCGGTAGTGGCTGGTGGAGGGCGGTAGTGGCTGGTGGAGGGCGGTAGTGGCTGGTGGCGGGCGGTAGTGGCTGGTGGAGGGCGGTAGTGGCTGGTGGAGGGCGGTAGTGGCTGGTGGCGGGCAGTAGTGGCTGGTGGAGGTCGGTAGTGGCTGGTGGAGGGCGGTAGTGGCTGGTGGCGGGCAGTAGTGGCTGGTGGAGGGCGGTAGTGGCTGGTGGCGGGCAGTAGTGGCTGGTGGCGGGCAGTAGTGGCTGGTGGAGGGCGGTAGTGGCTGGTGGCGGGCAGTAGTGGCTGGTGGCGGGCGGTAGTGGCTGTTGGCGGGCAGTAGTGGCTGGTGGAGGGCAGTAGTGGCTGGTGGAGGGCGGTAGTGGCTGGTGGCGGGCGGTAGTGGCTGGTGGCGGGCAGTAGTGGCTGGTGGCGGGCGGTAGTGGCTGGTGGAGGGCGGTAGTGGCTGGTGGAGGGCGGTAGTGGCTGGTGGCGGGCGGTAGTGGCTGGTGGAGGGCGGTAGTGGCTGGTGGAGGGCGGTAGTGGCTGGTGGCGGGCAGTAGTGGCAGGTGGAGGTCGGTAGTGGCTGTTGGAGGGTGGTAGTGGCTGGTGGCGGGCAGTAGTGGCTGGTGGAGGGCGGTAGTGGCTGGTGGCGGGCAGTAGTGGCTGGTGGCGGGCAGTAGTGGCTGGTGGAGGGCGGTAGTGGCTGGTGGCGGGCAGTAGTGGCTGGTGGCGGGCGGTAGTGGCTGGTGGCGGGCAGTAGTGGCTGGTGGAGGGCAGTAGTGGCTGGTGGAGGGCGGTAGTGGCTGGTGGCGGGCGGTAGTGGCTGGTGGCGGGCAGTAGTGGCTGGTGGCGGGCGGTAGTGGCTGGTGGAGGGCGGTAGTGGCTGGTGGAGGGCGGTTGTGGCTGGTAGCGGGCGGTAGTGGCTGGTGGAGGGCGGTAGTGGCTGGTGGAGGGCGGTAGTGGCTGGTGGCGGGCAGTAGTGGCTGGTGGAGGTCGGTAGTGGCTGGTGGAGGGCGGTAGTGGCTGGTGGCGGGCAGTAGTGGCTGGTGGAGGGCGGTAGTGGCTGGTGGCGGGCAGTAGTGGCTGGTGGCGGGCAGTAGTGGCTGGTGGAGGGCGGTAGTGGTTGGTGGCGGGCAGTAGTGGCTGGTGGAGGGCGGTAGTGGCTGGTGGAGGGCAGTAGTGGCTGGTGGAGGGCAGTCGTGGCTGGTGGCGGGCAGTAGTGGCTGGTGGAGGGCGGTAGTGGCTGGTGGAGGGCGGTAGTGGCTGGTGGAGGGCGGTAGTGGCTGGTGGAGGGCGGTAGCGGCTGGTGGCGGGCGGAGGGCAGTAGTGGCTGGTGGCGGGCGGTAGTGGCTACTGGCAGGCGGTAGTGGCTGGTGGCGGGCAGTAGTGGCTGGTGGAGGGCGGTAGTGGCTGGTGGAGGGCGGTAGTGGCTGGTGGCGGGCAGTAGTGGCTGGTGGCGGGCAGTAGTGGCTGGTGGAGGGCGGTAGTGGCTGGTGGCGGGCAGTAGTGGCTGGTGGAGGGCGGTAGTGGCTGGTGGAGGGCAGTAGTGGCTGGTGGAGGGCAGTAGTGGCTGGTGGCGGGCAGTAGTGGCTGGTGGAGGGCGGTAGTGGCTGGTGGAGGGCGGTAGTGGCTGGTGGCGGGCAGTAGTGGCTGGTGGAGGGCGGTAGTGGCTGGTGGAGGGCAGTAGTGGCTGGTGGCGGGCAGTAGTGGCTGGTGGAGGGCGGTAGTGGCTGGTGGCGGGCAGTAGTGGCTGGTGGAGGGCGGTAGTGGCTGGTGGAGGGCAGTAGTGGCTGGTGGAGGGCAGTAGTGGCTGGTGGCGGGCAGTAGTGGCTGGTGGAGCGCGGTAGTGGCTGGTGGAGGGCGGTAGTGGCTGGTGGAGGGCGGTAGTGGCTGGTGGAGGGCGGTAGCGGCTGGTGGAGGGCGGTAGTGGCTGGTGGAGGGCGGTAGCGGCTGGTGGCGGGCGGTAGTGGCTGGTGGAGGGCAGTAGTGGCTGGTGGCGGGCAGTAGTGGCTGGTGGAGGGCGGTAGTGGCTGGTGGCGGGCAGTAGTGGCTGGTGGCGGGCGGTAGTGGCTGGTGGCGGGCAGTAGTGGCTGGTGGCGGGCGGTAGTGGCTGGTGGAGGGCGGTAGTGGCTGGTGGAGGGCGGTAGTGGCTGGTGGCGGGCGGTAGTGGCTGGTGGAGGGCGGTAGTGGCTGGTGGCGGGCGGTAGTGGCTGGTGGCGGGCAGTAGTGGCTGGTGGCGGGCGGTAGTGGCTGGTGGAGGGCGGTAGTGGCTGGTGGAGGGCAGTAGTGGCTGGTGGAGGGCGGTAGTGGCTGGTGGAGGGCGGTAGTGGCTGGTGGCGGGCGGTAGTGGCTGGTGGAGGGCGGTAGTGGCTGGTGGAGGGCGGTAGTGGCTGGTGGAGGGCAGTAGTGGCTGGTGGAGGGCGGTAGTGGCTGGTGGAGGGCGGTAGTGGCTGGTGGCGGGCGGTAGTGGCTGGTGGAGGGCAGTAGTGGCTGGTGGCGGGCAGTAGTGGCTGGTGGCGGGCGGTAGTGGCTGGTGGCGGGCAGTAGTGGCTGGTGGCGGGCGATAGTGGCTGGTGGCGGGCAGTAGTGGCTGGTGGCGGGCGGTAGTGGCTGGTGGCGGGCAGTAGTGGCTGGTGGCGGGCAGTAGTGGCTGGTGGAGGGCGGTAGTGGCTGGTGGCGGGCGGTAGTGGCTGGTGGCGGGCCTTAGTGGCTGGTGGCGGGCGGTAGTGGCTGGTGGAGGGCAGTAGTGGCTGGTGGCGGGCAGTAGTGGCTGGTGGCGGGCGGTAGTGGCTGGTGGCGGGCTGTAGTGGCTGGTGGCGGGCGGTAGTGGCTGGTGGCGGCAGTAGTGGCTGGTGGAGGGCAGTAGTGGCTGGTAGAGGGCAGTAGTGGCTGGTGGCGGGCGGTAGTTGCTGGTGGCGGGCAGTAGTGGCTGGTGGCGGGCGGTAGTGGCTGGTAGAGGGCGGTAGTGGCTGGTGGAGGGCGGTAGTGGCTGGTGGCGGGCGGTAGTGGCTGGTGGAGGGCGGTAGTGGCTGGTGGAGGGTGGTAGTGGCTGGTGGCGGGCAGTAGTGGCTGGTGGAGGGCGATAGTGGCTGGTGGAGGGTGGTAGTGGCTGGTGGCGGGCAGTAGTGGCTGGTGGAGGGCTGTAGTGGCTGGTGGAGGGCGGTAGTGGCTGGTGGCGGGCAGTAGTGGCTGGTGGCGGGCGGTAGTGGCTGGTGGCGGGCGGTAGTGGCTGGTGGAGGGCAGTAGTGGCTGGTGGCGGGCAGAAGTGGCTGGTGGCGGGCGGTAGTGGCTGGTGGCGGGCAGTAGTGGCTGGTGGCGGGCGGTAGTGGCTGGTGGCGGGCAGTAGTGGCTGGTGGCGGGCGGTAGTGGCTGGTGGCGGGCAGTAGTTGCTGGTGGCGGGCGGTAGTGGCTGGTGGCGGGCAGTAGTGGCTGGTGGAGGGCAGTAGCGGCTGGTGGAGGGCGGTAGTGGCTGGTGGCGGGCGGTAGTGGCTGGTGGCGGGCAGTAGTGGCTGGTGGCGGGCGGTAGTGGCTGGTGGAGGGCGGTAGTGGCTGGTGGAGGGCGGTAGTGGCTGGTGGCGGGCGGTAGTGGCTGGTGGAGGGCGGTAGTGGCTGGTGGAGGGCGGTAGTGGCTGGTGGCGGGCAGTAGTGGCTGGTGGAGGTCGGTAGTGGCTGGTGGAGGGCGGTAGTGGCTGGTGGCGGGCAGTAGTGGCTGGTGGAGGGCGGTAGTGGCTGGTGGCGGGCAGTAGTGGCTGGTGGCGGGCAGTAGTGGCTGGTGGAGGGCGGTAGTGGCTGGTGGCGGGCAGTAGTGGCTGGTGGCGGGCGGTAGTGGCTGTTGGCGGGCAGTAGTGGCTGGTGGAGGGCAGTAGTGGCTGGTGGAGGGCGGTAGTGGCTGGTGGCGGGCGGTAGTGGCTGGTGGCGGGCAGTAGTGGCTGGTGGCGGGCGGTAGTGGCTGGTGGAGGGCGGTAGTGGCTGGTGGAGGGCGGTAGTGGCTGGTGGCGGGCGGTAGTGGCTGGTGGAGGGCGGTAGTGGCTGGTGGAGGGCGGTAGTGGCTGGTGGCGGGCAGTAGTGGCAGGTGGAGGTCGGTAGTGGCTGGTGGAGGGTGGTAGTGGCTGGTGGCGGGCAGTAGTGGCTGGTGGAGGGCGGTAGTGGCTGGTGGCGGGCAGTAGTGGCTGGTGGCGGGCAGTAGTGGCTGGTGGAGGGCGGTAGTGGCTGGTGGCGGGCAGTAGTGGCTGGTGGCGGGCGGTAGTGGCTGGTGGCGGGCAGTAGTGGCTGGTGGAGGGCAGTAGTGGCTGGTGGAGGGCGGTAGTGGCTGGTGGCGGGCGGTAGTGGCTGGTGGCGGGCAGTAGTGGCTGGTGGCGGGCGGTAGTGGCTGGTGGAGGGCGGTAGTGGCTGGTGGAGGGCGGTTGTGGCTGGTGGCGGGCGGTAGTGGCTGGTGGAGGGCGGTAGTGGCTGGTGGAGGGCGGTAGTGGCTGGTGGCGGGCAGTAGTGGCTGGTGGAGGTCGGTAGTGGCTGGTGGAGGGCGGTAGTGGCTGGTGGCGGGCAGTAGTGGCTGGTGGAGGGCGGTAGTGGCTGGTGGCGGGCAGTAGTGGCTGGTGGCGGGCAGTAGTGGCTGGTGGAGGGCGGTAGTGGTTGGTGGCGGGCAGTAGTGGCTGGTGGAGGGCGGTAGTGGCTGGTGGAGGGCAGTAGTGGCTGGTGGAGGGCAGTCGTGGCTGGTGGCGGGCAGTAGTGGCTGGTGGAGGGCGGTAGTGGCTGGTGGAGGGCGGTAGTGGCTGGTGGAGGGCGGTAGTGGCTGGTGGAGGGCGGTAGCGGCTGGTGGCGGGCGGAGGGCAGTAGTGGCTGGTGGCGGGCGGTAGTGGCTACTGGCAGGCGGTAGTGGCTGGTGGCGGGCAGTAGTGGCTGGTGGAGGGCGGTAGTGGCTGGTGGAGGGCGGTAGTGGCTGGTGGCGGGCAGTAGTGGCTGGTGGCGGGCAGTAGTGGCTGGTGGAGGGCGGTAGTGGCTGGTGGCGGGCAGTAGTGGCTGGTGGAGGGCGGTAGTGGCTGGTGGAGGGCAGTAGTGGCTGGTGGAGGGCAGTAGTGGCTGGTGGCGGGCAGTAGTGGCTGGTGGAGGGCGGTAGTGGCTGGTGGAGGGCGGTAGTGGCTGGTGGCGGGCAGTAGTGGCTGGTGGAGGGCGGTAGTGGCTGGTGGAGGGCAGTAGTGGCTGGTGGCGGGCAGTAGTGGCTGGTGGAGGGCGGTAGTGGCTGGTGGCGGGCAGTAGTGGCTGGTGGAGGGCGGTAGTGGCTGGTGGAGGGCAGTAGTGGCTGGTGGAGGGCAGTAGTGGCTGGTGGCGGGCAGTAGTGGCTGGTGGAGCGCGGTAGTGGCTGGTGGAGGGCGGTAGTGGCTGGTGGAGGGCGGTAGTGGCTGGTGGAGGGCGGTAGCGGCTGGTGGAGGGCGGTAGTGGCTGGTGGAGGGCGGTAGCGGCTGGTGGCGGGCGGTAGTGGCTGGTGGAGGGCAGTAGTGGCTGGTGGCGGGCAGTAGTGGCTGGTGGAGGGCGGTAGTGGCTGGTGGCGGGCAGTAGTGGCTGGTGGCGGGCGGTAGTGGCTGGTGGCGGGCAGTAGTGGCTGGTGGCGGGCGGTAGTGGCTGGTGGAGGGCGGTAGTGGCTGGTGGAGGGCGGTAGTGGCTGGTGGCGGGCGGTAGTGGCTGGTGGAGGGCGGTAGTGGCTGGTGGCGGGCGGTAGTGGCTGGTGGAGGGTGGTAGTGGCTGGTGGAGGGCGGTAGTGGCTGGTGGCGGGCAGTAGTGGCTGGTGGAGGGCGGTAGTGGCTGGTGGAGGGCAGTAGTGGCTGGTGGCGGGCAGTAGTGGCTGGTGGAGGGCGGTAGTGGCTGGTGGCGGGCAGTAGTGGCTGGTGGAGGGCGGTAGTGGCTGGTGGCGGGCAGTAGTGGCTGGTGGCGGGCAGTAGTGGCTGGTGGAGGGCGGTAGTGGCTGGTGGCGGGCAGTAGTGGCTGGTGGCGGGCGGTAGTGGCTGGTGGCGGGCAGTAGTGGCTGGTGGAGGGCAGTAGTGGCTGGTGGAGGGCGGTAGTGGCTGGTGGCGGGCGGTAGTGGCTGGTGGCGGGCAGTAGTGGCTGGTGGCGGGCGGTAGTGGCTGGTGGAGGGCGGTAGTGGCTGGTGGAGGGCGGTAGTGGCTGGTGGCGGGCGGTAGTGGCTGGTGGAGGGCGGTAGTGGCTGGTGGAGGGCGGTAGTGGCTGGTGGCGGGCAGTAGTGGCTGGTGGAGGTCGGTAGTGGCTGGTGGAGGGCGGTAGTGGCTGGTGGCGGGCAGTAGTGGCTGGTGGAGGGCGGTAGTGGCTGGTGGCGGGCAGTAGTGGCTGGTGGCGGGCAGTAGTGGCTGGTGGAGGGCGGTAGTGGTTGGTGGCGGGCAGTAGTGGCTGGTGGAGGGCGGTAGTGGCTGGTGGAGGGCAGTAGTGGCTGGTGGAGGGCAGTCGTGGCTGGTGGCGGGCAGTAGTGGCTGGTGGAGGGCAGTAGTGGCTGGTAGAGGTCGGTAGTGGCTGGTGGCGGGCGGTAGTTGCTGGTGGCGGGCAGTAGTGGCTGATGGCGGGCGGTAGTGGCTGGTGGAGGGCAGTAGTGGCTGGTGGCGGGCAGTAGTGGCTGGTGGAGGGCGGTAGTGGCTGGTGGCGGGCAGTAGTGGCTGGTGGGGGGCGGTAGTGTCTGGTGGCGGGCGGTAGTGGCTGGTGGCGGGCCTTAGTGGCTGGTGGCGGGCGGTAGTGGCTGGTGGAGGGCAGTAGTGGCTGGTGGCGGGCAGTAGTGGCTGGTGGCGGGCGGTAGTGGCTGGTGGCGGGCTGTAGTGGCTGGTGGCGGGCGGTAGTGGCTGGTGGCGGGCTGTAGTGGCTGGTGGCGGGCGGTAGTGGCTGGTGGCGGCAGTAGTGGCTGGTGGAGGGCAGTAGTGGCTGGTAGAGGGCGGTAGTGGCTGGTGGCGGGCGGTAGTTGCTGGTGGCGGGCAGTAGTGGCTGGTGGCGGGCGGTAGTGGCTGGTGGAGGGCGGTAGTGGCTGATGGCGGATGGTAGTGGCTGGTGGCGGGCAGTAGTGGCTGGTGGCGGGCGGTAGTGGCTGGTGGAGGGCGGTAGTGGCTGGTGGAGGGCGGTAGTGGCTGGTGGCGGGCGGTAGTGGCTGGTGGAAGGCGGTAGTGGCTGGTGGAGGGCGGTAGTGGCTGGTGGCGGGCAGTATTGGCTGGTGGAGGTCGGTAGTGGCTGGTGGAGGGCGGTAGTAGCTGGTGGCGGGCAGTAGTGGCTGGTGGAGGCCGGTAGTGGCTGGTGGCGGGCAGTAGTGGCTGGTGGCGGGCAGTAGTGGCTGGTGGAGGGCGGTAGTGGCTGGTGGCGGGCAGTAGTGGCTGGTGGCGGGCGGTAGTGGCTGGTGGCGGGCAGTAGTGGCTGGTGGCGGGCGGTAGTGGCTGGTGGAGGGCGGTAGTGGCTGGTGGAGGGCGGTACCCAGCAAACAATTTTAGGTTGCCACAACATATCTGGAAAGTATTTGAAAGTATTGGAAACGTTTGTTTTATCGTATCAGATACGATATTGTGTGTGGACTTAAATAGGTTT
>NW_027189149.1:737393-767393 GCF_040958095.1 Procambarus clarkii | reverse complement strand
TGCCACTATTTTTGCAAAATTATTACGAGATCTATTATTCTAGAGAATAATGCATATAAATGCATATATGCATATAAATACAAAAGTAAATCAAATCTTATCCTTGTATAATATACAAGCTGATGTGAGATCCCTGTCTACAGGTGGACTGGAACTATTATCCAGTAGGCAGTCTACTGTATTTTATCAAACCGTTATTAGTATAATAGATCTCGTAATAATTTTGCAAAAATAATGGCATTTACTATTTTTAAAAGATTATTAGCAAATTTACACAAATGGTGCATTCGGAAGACAAAACCAATTTTTCACTTTTGACAATTGAGCACCTGCTACATCCAGATTCTAGGGAGGAAAGGAAGGACGATCTTACTGGATCCCATAGCCTCTCCGAGGCACAAACCAGGCTTTTACATAACCCCCCCCCCTGCACCCGAGCTTTTTAAAATAGTAAATGCCATTATTTTTGCAAAATTATTACGAGATCTATTATACTAATAACGGTAAATAAATAATAAATAGTAAATAAATCAAAATCAGTTACATTATTTTATCTTATTCATAGCATAAATGTTCTCGAAGATTACTAAAAAGAAATTGAATTAGACTACAGCAAATTGGCAAACTTTACCTTGTATCTGTTTCCACCGAGTTTGTTTGGGGCGTTCTTCAACATATCAGCAATACTTGTCTCAACATCTCTTTCAGTTGCATTAGTGTGGGTGTTGATACAGGCTTCTGGAAATTTATAAGAATTAATTAATATATATAATTATAATTCACTTTGCTATTCCCCATTCCACAGTCCTCTCGTCCTTCCCACTTCCCTGTCCCCACATCATCCCCACTATTCCCACTTCCCTGTCCCATCGTCCTCCTTACCATTTTCCCCTCCCCTGTCCTTCTTCCTCCCCCACCATCTCCCATTCACCTGTCCCTTTGTCCTCCCCAGCATTCCCCTGTCCCCACCATCCCCAACTCCCCAGTCCCCTCGTCCTCCCCACCATTACCCTCTCCTCTGTCCCCTCGTCTTCCCCACCATACCCCCCTCTCGTCCTCCCCACCATTCCAAACTACCTCATCCGATGCATTCTATAATGGTCTGATGCTTCCATCAGAAAATTGGGAACATCAAATGATCTGATATTCCCATCACTGAAAAATAAGAACAGCTAAAAAAATGAAATGAAAAAAATAAAAAAATAAACTATACTCATGAAATGAACAGTATGGTAAACAACACAGCTCAATTTCAATGCAATGTCACACAAAATTATTAAATCGAAATGAAAATAAATTGAAATCTATGAAAATTCAAATTATCAATACAATCGGAAATATTGAAATAATATCGCAACATAATATAGTGTGGGTTGCTCTTACGTGCAACAGACGGTGCTGTTTTTCAAAAAAGGCATGGTTTTACCTGTCACAAGTGTGGCATCTATACTTATACTCACGAAATGAACGGTATGGTAAACAACATAGCTCAATTGCAATGCAATGTCACAATAACATTTAATAACAATAATAACAATAACATTTAAATATACTTTAAGATATAATCTAGAAGAAAATAAGAACATTGAAACGGTTCATGAACTCGATTTCAATAAAGGACACTATGGGGAACTTTGAAAAACAGTTAATGAGTATAATTAGACAGACTTGTTGCTAGGCAGAGGAGTAAATAATGAGATATATGGCAAATTTTGCAAAATATACGGCACACAAACATTCATACCCAAACAAAGCAAAATGCTAGGTAAGAACAAAGCAGTTGGCCCGTAGGGGAAAGGAGATACCCACAAGACTGGAATACAAGTCATTAACAAGCACACAAGTACTACACTACACAACAACCGCACTACTACCAGAACTGGACGAATCACTACCAAAACAACACATTGCACATCACTACCAAAACAACACAACACAACACAAGCATTGGCAAAGAATTATAGACCAGTTGCACTAACATCCCACATAATAAAATTATTTGAGAGTGATCAGGAGTCAGATTACTAGTTTTATAGAGACCAATGACCTCCACAATCCAGGCCAACAAGGATTTAGAGCAGTTTCTATGATCGAGCCACTGAGATCTATAAAGAATTCTGATCAAGAAAGAGATCTAGGGGTGGTTTTAGATAGAAAACTATAACCTGAGGATCATATTAAGAACATTCTGCGAGGGGCCTATGCTACACTTTTTAACTTTAGAATTGCTTTTAAATACATAGGTCAAAAAGTTTTAAAAGTTTTAAAAGTTTTTTAAACCTCTCGTGTATCATGAGTGTGTTAAAGCATCAGATGGTGCATTCAGATGATGAATATTACCTAGTTCCTTCATCTGGGAAGAATGAACACATATTGGTGCATTCGGATGATAAAAACTAACTACTGTAGTTTAATTGATCAACAGACTGTATATCATATGCAGACTGTATGTGGATCTGCGGGCCACTCCAAACAACAGCCTGGTGGACCA
Organism: Procambarus clarkii; assembly: GCF_040958095.1. Taxonomy (NCBI): domain Eukaryota; kingdom Metazoa; phylum Arthropoda; class Malacostraca; order Decapoda; family Cambaridae; genus Procambarus; species Procambarus clarkii. Next base: position 764,902 of record NW_027189149.1, on the reverse strand, counting down.
AGCTCCACCAGGGCTAAAGCACAAAGTGATATAGATGTGATAGAGAAACTAGGTCAAATGGAGGAGTAGGTCTGTATATTAAACAGCACCTGACGTGCACAGAGCTACTAAACTCAATGTGGTGGTAGAGTGGTGGGGGGGGGGGGAAACATTGCAGAAAAAAACAAAAATACAATTTGGTCAACAAAACAGCATTGTTTAAAATAGAAGACATGGGTTGTCATTTTGGGGGTAAGGTAGGTTACATTGAGTTAATTAGTTAGTACTTAGTTTTTATCTTAAACTGGTTGGGAGAGGTACAGTGTTGCTGTGCTGGTGAAAGAACACCTAAAGGTAAATTAAATAATGATTGCGAATCCACAAGAAGTTGACATAATATCGCTAGAGATCTGCAATCAGGATGATAAACTTTCCTTAAAGAATTTGACAAACACTTGCTGATAGGACATGAAGTAAATGAAATGTATGTCAAGTTTTGTGAAATATATGATATAAAGCACAACAAAATTTGTACCAAAGGAGAGATGCAGAACTAGGAAAAGGGGTTTGTTCAACAGAAATTGCGAGAGGGCCTGAGACCCAAACACACACAAATGGAATCAATATATAGCAAGAGGCCAAACCCCCAAACATACAAGCGATGCAAAGATGCGAGAAACAGCAGCAGCATTAAGGAGAGGGACTTAAGGACCATAAATAAAGTGTGAAAATAAACTCGAGTAAATTTTTTTAACTACTCTCGACAGTGAAGAAAAACAAATATTCAGACGATTTGTGTTAGAATCATTAATCTTACACTTTCGGTCATATTCAACAACACAAATACATACACACACATTCCTGTTGCTGTAGCAAGTGAAGAATTACACACACAGATCACAATAACGTGATGCATCAAATGAACAAATCCACAAGGGCCGTGACGAGGATTCGAACCTGCGTCCGGGAGCATCCCAGACACTGCCTTAATCGACTGAGCTACAACAGGGTAAAAGGGTTGAAACCGAAGTTCTACTGAACTTACTGGATCCCATAGCCTCTCCGAGGCACAAACCAGGCTTTTACACAACCCCCCCCCCCTGCACCCGAGCTATGTCAACAGGCCGTTCTCCCTCTTCGCCCTTCCGAATGCACCATATCAGTAAATTTTTTAATAATCTTTTAAAAATAGTAAATGCCACTATTTTTGCAAAATTATTACGAGATCTATTATTCTATAGAATAATGCATATAAATGCATATATGCATATAAATACAAAACATAAATACAAAAGTAAATGTAAATAATTTTACCTTGCACCTAGATCCACCAAGCCTGTATGGCGCGCGTTTCAGTACTTCGGAAATCTAGAACTATCTTGAATCTCTAATCTGCAATGAAACAATACATATTATTGCACTTACCAAAACATGGATGAATGTAGAAAACTCAGAACTATTAGCTGAATATCAAATAAATGGATTTAATCTATTTCACACAGATAGATATATTACACCGTGTATATTAGGTAATACCTAACATACACGCCTCCACACACACTACATTTGAAATGTAGTCTCAAAAAAACTACATTTCAACAGCAAAAATTACTCCATAAAAAAATAATTAAATTATTGACCAACATGAGAGAGGGTTAGCCAACATGAGGGTTGTGTTGATTGCCTGAAAATATTTAAATTGTGTAATGTATTGAATGGCATTTTTCAAGTTACAACATTTTTTAAATTACTGAACTAGGTTCTAGGCTTTGCTAGGCTTAATTCAATTATTACAGATAAGCCTAACCTAGCCTAGAACCCAGTGGGTTTTCTTCCTATTGGGGAGTGTTGTACATGCCTCGCCTCCACATACACACTAGCACAGCCAGGCCTCGCCTCCACATACACACTAGCACAGCCAGGCCTCGCCTCCACATACACCAGCACTGCCAGGCCTCGCCTCGCCTCCACATACACCAGCACTGCCAGGCCTCGCCTCCACATTTAAACCAACCAAGCCCACAAATACGTTAACATGGACCAGCATTACACCGTCTAACATACTCTGTCAGATGTAACAACTAAATTTGTGAATTCAAGACCAAATCTATTGTATAACACAGTGTTAGTACGAGAAAAACATTACTTACATTCGAAGCCGTGTTTTAAAATGGCGGCGGTCTTGTACTGACGCTCCAAACTGTGTGTTCGTTTGCGTATGATGAACGTGTGACAATTTACTACAACAATTATTTAATTATTCTTATTCTTTATTTTAATATTTTTAGGGTACATGAAATTTCAAACTTATTTGCACACAATAATATAATTGCATTGTCATAACCTTTATATATTACGGAAAATACGATGACATGAACGAAGTCAAAGTGAAGTTGAAGTCAAAGTCATTCGCCGAACGTATTAGTCATTTTTTTTCATACATACATAGTTGATTTACAAACATAATGTTGGATTTATAGATTTATTTATAAATTTGTATTTATTTACCTGTATTTACCCAAGTCTTTCCTAAATCTAAACTTATCCAATTTATACCCATTGTTTCGTGTTCTATCTTGTGTTGACAATTTTAATACCCTATTAATATCCCCTTTGTTATATCTATTCAGGAAATTGTGGTTGATCTCGAACCCATTGATAATGTGACGACTTATACAGAATTTTGTAACTATATCATCAAGATTGTAACCAGCTTAGCTAAATGTAGTGTGGGGTTCAGTCCCTAAGCCCATATATGTGCCTCTCTAACCATTTAGGTTACAGGGCAAAAACATAAAAACAAAGGTAACTGCAGAAGGCCTATTGGCCCATACCAGGCAGCTCCTATCTATAACAGATAAACACTAAGTACTACCTAATTAACTCAATGTAACCTACCAACCTAACCCCCAAAATGTCAATCCATATCTTTTATTTTAAACAATGCTGTTTTGTTGACCAAATTGTATTTTTACTCTTTTTCTGTCATGTTTCTCCCACCCCTGTTTTTTCCCTTTTTTCTTATTTTTTCTCAACATAATTCATACTTTAATTATGCGGATCAGGACATCACCTGATCAAACACATCAAACATCGTTTGACCACCATCAAACACACACATTTCGTGTGTGTTTGACGCTCACTGATATGTACCAGCGTTGTTTTATATATGGTGCTATTCTATCTTACGCTTTGTTGCTCTTTTTTACCTACGGGCTCATAGAACATTCTATTGCGAAAACATTGGCACAAAAATGAATGACGTACATACAATAATAATGTCAGGACAGTGATATAATTATAAACTTTCAAAGCACTGTATCGCCCATGTGTCGTCTTGTCACCAATACTGGGTAACAGTTCCGCCACTTCCCACACTCTTGCGGGTGGGCAGCGACCATTATTCTACGTTTATATTCATATCACCGTGTTGGGAATTTCATTGCGAGTACATTGATACCAAAATTAACGCTGTAGGACAAGTGTGGAAGTGATAACAATCCCAAGAGTAAAAACATTTTGTTGCTCTTGGGCACTCACGGCGAGTCATCTACGTAGGTATTTATTGGGTGCTGGTATTCATATAACTTTTGGTGACCGTTTTTGCTGATTTTCTTCTAGAGAATGTTATTGCGAACACGTTGGTACCAAAATGAAATACATAGCTCGAGAACTAAGGTCAGGAGAGTAAAAAGAGTATACACATTTTTGTTTTGACGCTTAATTAAGGTTATTGTGAGTACTCATCGCCTGCCTAGAAACTGGAACTAGTAATTCCATCTATCATACATATCATACAAGAGGAGCCACACATCTATGGATCATCCAATAAAATCAGCAGACTTCTAGATGTTACTACTGCTCGGCTTAGACTCGGTTACAAGTATCTCTGGGAATTCTCATTATCTGCTGATGTAGACCTGACCAAATGTAAACTGTGTCAACAAAATTATTCGCACACCCTCCGTCACTATGTGATGGAGTGCGAAAAGATACATGAATTTAGAGACAATTCTATAACCAATGTTCCAGCGATGTGTCAATATTTCATTCAAAATGATCTGCTACCAGAAATTTTAGCCAAATATCCCCAGTTTGCTAACTGTAGATAACAACTAAGTGATTGTAACCTATCCACCGCTGCCCACTGGATGGGGGACGGTGTGCAGGACAAACATATAAATTTTGATACTAGCTCTCCACATATGTCAGTTGCTTAATTTAGAACCTGTACTTGAGGTCGATCTCGAACCCATTGTTGATGTGATGACTTATATTGAATTTTGTAACTAGCTCATCAAGATTGTAACTTGCTTAGCTAAATGAATTGTGGGGTTCAGTCCCTAAGCCCATATATGTGCCTCTCTAACCATTTAGGTTACAGGGCAAAAACATAAAAACAAAGGTAACTGCAGAAGGCCTATTGGCCCATACCAGGCAGCTCCTATCTATAACAGATAAACACTAAGTACTACCTAATTAACTCAATGTAACCTACCAACCTAACCCCCAAAATGTCAATCCATATCTTTTATTTTAAACAATGCTGTTTTGTTGACCAAATTGTATTTTTACTCTTTTTCTGTCATGTTTCTCCCACCCCTGTTTTTTCCCTTTTTTCTTATTTTTTCTCAACATAATTCATACTTTAATTATGCGGATCAGGACATCACCTGATCAAACACATCAAACATCGTTTGACCACCATCAAACACACACATTTCGTGTGTGTTTGACGCTCACTGATATGTACCAGCGTTGTTTTATATATGGTGCTATTCTATCTTACGCTTTGTTGCTCTTTTTTACCTACGGGCTCATAGAACATTCTATTGCGAAAACATTGGCACAAAAATGAATGACGTACATACAATAATAATGTCAGGACAGTGATATAATTATAAACTTTCAAAGCACTGTATCGCCCATGTGTCGTCTTGTCACCAATACTGGGTAACAGTTCCGCCACTTCCCACACTCTTGCGGGTGGGCAGCGACCATTATTCTACGTTTATATTCATATCACCGTGTTGGGAATTTCATTGCGAGTACATTGATACCAAAATTAACGCTGTAGGACAAGTGTGGAAGTGATAACAATCCCAAGAGTAAAAACATTTTGTTGCTCTTGGGCACTCACGGCGAGTCATCTACGTAGGTATTTATTGGGTGCTGGTATTCATATAACTTTTGGTGACCGTTTTTGCTGATTTTCTTCTAGAGAATGTTATTGCGAACACGTTGGTACCAAAATGAAATACATAGCTCGAGAACTAAGGTCAGGAGAGTAAAAAGAGTATACACATTTTTGTTTTGACGCTTAATTAAGGTTATTGTGAGTACTCATCGCCTGCCTAGAAACTGGAACTAGTAATTCCATCTATCATACATATCATACAAGAGGAGCCACACATCTATGGATCATCCAATAAAATCAGCAGACTTCTAGATGTTACTACTGCTCGGCTTAGACTCGGTTACAAGTATCTCTGGGAATTCTCATTATCTGCTGATGTAGACCTGACCAAATGTAAACTGTGTCAACAAAATTATTCGCACACCCTCCGTCACTATGTGATGGAGTGCGAAAAGATACATGAATTTAGAGACAATTCTATAACCAATGTTCCAGCGATGTGTCAATATTTCATTCAAAATGATCTGCTACCAGAAATTTTAGCCAAATATCCCCAGTTTGCTAACTGTAGATAACAACTAAGTGATTGTAACCTATCCACCGCTGCCCACTGGATGGGGGACGGTGTGCAGGACAAACATATAAATTTTGATACTAGCTCTCCACATATGTCAGTTGCTTAATTTAGAACCTGTACTTGAGGTCGATCTCGAACCCATTGTTGATGTGATGACTTATATTGAATTTTGTAACTAGCTCATCAAGATTGTAACTTGCTTAGCTAAATGAATTGTGGGGTTCAGTCCCTGAGCCCATTATGTGCCTCTGTAACCCTTTCCACAACCGCCCACAAGATGGGTATGGGGTGCATAATGGGGTGGGGTGTCTTGGCCAAACGTGCCACATCAAAACCACAAGTTGACATTGAATGTGAATTAACAATGAGACAAGTAAGATTTATACTAATACATTTATACTAACTCTGTTGAGCGTTGACCATTTATACATCAAATCTGTTGATGTGAGCACTTTAGTTTAGTCTGCCGTTTAAAGAAAAAAAGAGCATATCAATGGTATATCACAGAAAACGAATTTATCATAAACTCATGTATTTGTCTTATCATATTGAACTGCATTCATATTTTTAATATATAACAATATGAATATACAAATTTCTGTAAATCCCCTACCTTGTTGGAATCTGTGGAAATGAATGAGCAAATGTGCTGGCTGAAGGCGCTGAAGGAAACCACATTGGTTTCATTTTGGATACAAATGTCCATGGAAATTCAAAATGGAAACTAATTATATAGTTGAACCTGCAGAGACGAGTTTAAGAATCTGTGTTGAGAGTGATGGACACAGCCTTCACAATTATACTTCAGAGAATGTAAACATCTAAGAGTCATTAGAAATATGTGTAGAATAATAAACCCTACATTGTTTGAGTTAGGGAAAACACCATTTGTGATATATAGATACTATAGCTGTTCCTAAAGATTCACCCTTTTTTGCACCAGCAAGATAACATATAAGATTTTAAGAGTTGACGAATGTTAATATTCTTGTTTGATAAACTGTGAACTTGAGACATAGTTAATAAGAACATATTAACACAACAAAATGTTTTCAAAATCCTTAACACCACTTTCCAGCAACTTATATAATTTATATAAATTATTTTAGAGAATAATACATAAATTATATATTTAAACATGATATAGTGTTTAGTGGAATGTATAAGGAGTCAAATTGTGTTAAAAAGAGCAATTTTTAGAAAATTTGGAAAAATACTTTTTTCTGTTCAAATTATAACTAAATGGATTATAAAGGTTTCACTCAGCCAATATATATCATTCACAATTTATTAATGAATTTTACAAAAAAACACCATAAATTTTATATTTAAACATGTAAAAACTATTTGTTTTACATTTGGAAGAAAATAATTGTAGAAAAACAATTTATAATTAAACCTTTGTGTTTGGATTTTTTGAGTAAAAGTTTCTCAAAGGCTCTCCTGCACCATTCTCAATGCAAATCATTCCCACACCTATGGCAAGAGATAGGCGAACGTTGTGTAGATGATTTGTGTTTGCTGGGTAGTGGCTGGTGGCGGGCGGTAGTGGCTGGTGGAGGGCGGTAGTGGCCGGTGGAGGGTGGTAGTGGCTGGTGGCGGGCAGTAGTGGCTGGTGGAGGGCGATAGTGGCTGGTGGAGAGTGGTAGTGGCTGGTGGCGGGCAGTAGTGGCTGGTGGAGGGCTGTAGTGGCTGGTGGAGGGCGGTAGTGGCTGGTGGCGGGCAGTAGTGGCTGGTGGCGGGCGGTAGTGGCTGGTGGCGGGCGGTAGTGGCTGGTGGAGGGCAGTAGTGGCTGGTGGCGGGCAGTAGTGGCTGGTGGCGGGCGGTAGTGGCTGGTGGCGGGCAATAGTGGCTGGTGGCGGGCGGTAGTGGCTGGTGGCGGGCAGTAGTGGCTGGTGGCGGGCGGTAGTGGCTGGTGGCGGGCAGTAGTGGCTGGTGGCGGGCGGTAGTGGCTGGTGGCGGGCAGTAGTGGCTGGTGGAGGGCAGTAGTGGCTGGTGGAGGGCGGTAGTGGCTGGTGGCGGGCGGTAGTGGCTGGTGGCGGGCTGTAGTGGCTGGTGGCGGGCGGTAGTGGCTGGTGGAGGGCGGTAGTGGCTGGTGGAGGGCGTTAGTGGCTGGTGGCGGGCGGTAGTGGCTGGTGGAGGGCGGTAGTGGCTGGTGGAGGGCGGTAGTGGCTGGTGGAGGGCAGTAGTGGCTGGTGGAGGGCGGTAGTGGCTGGTGGAGGGCGGTAGTGGCTGGTGGCGGGCGGTAGTGGCTGGTGGAGGGCAGCAGTGGCTGGTGGCGGGCAGTAGTGGCTGGTGGCGGGCGGTAGTCGCTGGTGGCGGGCAGTAGTGGCTGGTGGCGGGCGATAGTGGCTGGTGGCGGGCAGTAGTGGCTGGTGGCGGGCGGTAGTGGCTGGTAGCGGGCAGTTGTGGCTGGTGGCGGGCAGTAGTGGCTGGTGGAGGGCGGTAGTGGCTGGTGGCGGGCAGTAGTGGCTGGTGGGGGGCGGTAGTGGCTGGTGGCGGGCGGTAGTGGCTGGTGGCGGGCCTTAGTGGCTGGTGGCGGGCGGTAGTGGCTGGTGGAGGGCAGTAGTGGCTGGTGGCGGGCAGTAGTGGCTGGTGGCGGGCGGTAGTGGCTGGTGGCGGGCTGTAGTGGCTGGTGGCGGGCGGTAGTGGCTGGTGGCGGCAGTAGTGGCTGGTGGAGGGCAGTAGTGGCTGGTAGAGGGCAGTAGTGGCTGGTGGCGGGCGGTAGTTGCTGGTGGCGGGCAGTAGTGGCTGGTGGAGGGCGGTAGTGGCTGGTGGAGGGCGGTAGTGGCTGGTGGCGGGCGGTAGTGGCTGGTGGAGGGCGGTAGTGGCTGGTGGAGGGTGGTAGTGGCTGGTGGCGGGCAGTAGTGGCTGGTGGAGGGCGATAGTGGCTGGTGGAGGGTGGTAGTGGCTGGTGGCGGGCAGTAGTGGCTGGTGGAGGGCTGTAGTGGCTGGTGGAGGGCGGTAGTGGCTGGTGGCGGGCAGTAGTGGCTGGTGGCGGGCGGTAGTGGCTGGTGGCGGGCGGTAGTGGCTGGTGGAGGGCAGTAGTGGCTGGTGGCGGGCAGAAGTGGCTGGTGGCGGGCGGTAGTGGCTGGTGGCGGGCAGTAGTGGCTGGTGGCGGGCGGTAGTGGCTGGAGGCGGGCAGTAGTGGCTGGTGGCGGGCGGTAGTGGCTGGTGGCGGGCAGTAGTTGCTGGTGGCGGGCGGTAGTGGCTGGTGGCGGGCAGTAGTGGCTGGTGGAGGGCAGTAGCGGCTGGTGGAGGGCGGTAGTGGCTGGTGGCGGGCGGTAGTGGCTGGTGGCGGGCAGTAGTGGCTGGTGGCGGGCGGTAGTGGCTGGTGGAGGGCGGTAGTGGCTGGTGGAGGGCGGTAGTGGCTGGTGGCGGGCGGTAGTGGCTGGTGGAGGGCGGAAGTGGCTGGTGGAGGGCGGTAGTGGCTGGTGGCGGGCAGTAGTGGCTGGTGGAGGTCGGTAGTGGCTGGTGGAGGGCGGTAGTGGCTGGTGGCGGGCAGTAGTGGCTGGTGGAGGGCGGTAGTGGCTGGTGGCGGGCAGTAGTGGCTGGTGGCGGGCAGTAGTGGCTGGTGGAGGGCGGTAGTGGCTGGTGGCGGGCAGTAGTGGCTGGTGGCGGGCGGTAGTGGCTGGTGGCGGGCAGTAGTGGCTGGTGGAGGGCAGTAGTGGCTGGTGGAGGGCGGTAGTGGCTGGTGGCGGGCGGTAGTGGCTGGTGGCGGGCAGTAGTGGCTGGTGGCGGGCGGTAGTGGCTGGTGGAGGGCGGTAGTGGCTGGTGGAGGGCGGTAGTGGCTGGTGGCGGGCGGTAGTGGCTGGTGGAGGGCGGTAGTGGCTGGTGGAGGGCGGTAGTGGCTGGTGGCGGGCAGTAGTGGCTGGTGGAGGTCGGTAGTGGCTGGTGGAGGGTGGTAGTGGCTGGTGGCGGGCAGTAGTGGCTGGTGGAGGGCGGTAGTGGCTGGTGGCGGGCAGTAGTGGCTGGTGGCGGGCAGTAGTGGCTGGTGGAGGGCGGTAGTGGCTGGTGGCGGGCAGTAGTGGCTGGTGGCGGGCGGTAGTGGCTGGTGGCGGGCAGTAGTGGCTGGTGGAGGGCAGTAGTGGCTGGTGGAGGGCGGTAGTGGCTGGTGGCGGGCGGTAGTGGCTGGTGGCGGGCAGTAGTGGCTGGTGGCGGGCGGTAGTGGCTGGTGGAGGGCGGTAGTGGCTGGTGGAGGGCGGTTGTGGCTGGTGGCGGGCGGTAGTGGCTGGTGGAGGGCGGTAGTGGCTGGTGGAGGGCGGTAGTGGCTGGTGGCGGGCAGTAGTGGCTGGTGGAGGTCGGTAGTGGCTGGTGGAGGGCGGTAGTGGCTGGTGGCGGGCAGTAGTGGCTGGTGGAGGGCGGTAGTGGCTGGTGGCGGGCAGTAGTGGCTGGTGGCGGGCAGTAGTGGCTGGTGGAGGGCGGTAGTGGTTGGTGGCGGGCAGTAGTGGCTGGTGGAGGGCGGTTGTGGCTGGTGGAGGGCAGTAGTGGCTGGTGGCGGGCGGTAGTGGCTACTCGCAGGCGGTAGTGGCTGGTGGCGGGCAGTAGTGGCTGGTGGAGGGCGGTAGTGGCTGGTGGAGGGCGGTAGTGGCTGGTGGCGGGCAGTAGTGGCTGGTGGCGGGCAGTAGTGGCTGGTGGAGGGCGGTAGTGGCTGGTGGAGGGCAGTAGTGGCTGGTGGCGGGCAGTAGTGGCTGGTGGAGGGCGGTAGTGGCTGGTGGCGGGCAGTAGTGGCTGGTGGAGGGCGGTAGTGGCTGGTGGAGGGCGGTAGTGGCTGGTGGAGGGCGGTAGTGGCTGGTGGAGGGCGGTAGCGGCTGGTGGAGGGCGGTAGTGGCTGGTGGAGGGCGGTAGCGGCTGGTGGCGGGCGGTAGTGGCTGGTGGAGGGCAGTAGTGGCTGGTGGCGGGCAGTAGTGGCTGGTGGAGGGCGGTAGTGGCTGGTGGCGGGCAGTAGTGGCTGGTGGCGGGCGGTAGTGGCTGGTGGCGGGCAGTAGTGGCTGGTGGCGGGCGGTAGTGGCTGGTGGCGGGCAGTAGTGGCTGCTGGCGGGCGGTAGTGGCTGGTGGAGGGCGGTAGTGGCTGGTGGAGGGCGGTAGTGGCTGGTGGCGGGCGGTAGTGGCTGGTGGAGGGTGGTAGTGGCTGGTGGAGGGCGGTAGTGGCTGGTGGCGGGCAGTAGTGGCTGGTGGAGGGCGGTAGTGGCTGGTGGAGGGCAGTAGTGGCTGGTGGAGGGCAGTAGTGGCTGGTGGAGGGCGGTAGTGGCTGGTGGCGGGCAGTAGTGGCTGGTGGAGGGCGGTAGTGGCTGGTGGCGGGCAGTAGTGGCTGGTGGCGGGCAGTAGTGGCTGGTGGAGGGCGGTAGTGGCTGGTGTCGGGCAGTAGTGGCTGGTGGCGGGCGGTAGTGGCTGGTGGCGGGCAGTAGTGGCTGGTGGAGGGCAGTAGTGGCTGGTGGAGGGCGGTAGTGGCTGGTGGCGGGCGGTAGTGGCTGGTGGCGGGCAGTAGTGGCTGGTGGCGGGCGGTAGTGGCTGGTGGAGGGCGGTAGTGGCTGGTGGAGGGCGGTAGTGGCTGGTGGCGGGCGGTAGTGGCTGGTGGAGGGCGGTAGTGGCTGGTGGAGGGCGGTAGTGGCTGGTGGCGGGCAGTAGTGGCTGGTGGAGGTCGGTAGTGGCTGGTGGAGGGCGGTAGTGGCTGGTGGCGGGCAGTAGTGGCTGGTGGAGGGCGGTAGTGGCTGGTGGCGGGCAGTAGTGGCTGGTGGCAGGCAGTAGTGGCTGGTGGAGGGCGGTAGTGGTTGGTGGCGGGCAGTAGTGGCTGGTGGAGGGCGGTAGTGGCTGGTGGAGGGCAGTAGTGGCTGGTGGAGGGCAGTCGTGGCTGGTGGCGGGCAGTAGTGGCTGGTGGAGGGCAGTAGTGGCTGGTAGAGGGCGGTAGTGGCTGGTGGCGGGCGGTAGTTGCTGGTGGCGGGCAGTAGTGGCTGATGGCGGGCGGTAGTGGCTGGTGGAGGGCAGTAGTGGCTGGTGGCGGGCAGTAGTGGCTGGTGGAGGGCGGTAGTGGCTGGTGGCGGGCAGTAGTGGCTGGTGGGGGGCGGTAGTGGCTGGTGGCGGGCGGTAGTGGCTGGTGGCGGGCCTTAGTGGCTGGTGGCGGGCGGTAGTGGCTGGTGGAGGGCAGTAGTGGCTGGTGGCGGGCAGTAGTGGCTGGTGGCGGGCGGTAGTGGCTGGTGGCGGGCTGTAGTGGCTGGTGGCGGGCGGTAGTGGCTGGTGGCGGGCTGTAGTGGCTGGTGGCGGGCGGTAGTGGCTGGTGGCGGCAGTAGTGGCTGGTGGAGGGCAGTAGTGGCTGGTAGAGGGCGGTAGTGGCTGGTGGCGGGCGGTAGTTGCTGGTGGCGGGCAGTAGTGGCTGGTGGCGGGCGGTAGTGGCTGGTGGAGGGCGGTAGTGGCTGGTGGAGGGCGGTAGTGGCTGGTGGCGGGCGGTAGTGGCTGGTGGAGGGCGGTAGTGGCTGGTGGAGGGTGGTAGTGGCTGGTGGCGGGCAGTAGTGGCTGGTGGAGGGCGATAGTGGCTGGTGGAGGGTGGTAGTGGCTGGTGGCGGGCAGTAGTGGCTGGTGGAGGGCTGTAGTGGCTGGTGGAGGGCGGTAGTGGCTGGTGGCGGGCAGTAGTGGCTGGTGGCGGGCGGTAGTGGCTGGTGGCGGGCGGTAGTGGCTGGTGGAGGGCAGTAGTGGCTGGTGGCGGGCAGAAGTGGCTGGTGGCGGGCGGTAGTGGCTGGTGGTGGGCAGTAGTGGCTGGTGGCGGGCGGTAGTGGCTGGTGGCGGGCAGTAGTGGCTGGTGGCGGGCGGTAGTGGCTGGTGGCGGGCAGTAGTGGCTGGTGGAGGGCAGTAGCGGCTGGTGGAGGGCGGTAGTGGCTGGTGGCGGATGGTAGTGGCTGGTGGCGGGCAGTAGTGGCTGGTGGCGGGCGGTAGTGGCTGGTGGAGGGCGGTAGTGGCTGGTGGAGGGCGGTAGTGGCTGGTGGCGGGCGGTAGTGGCTGGTGGAAGGCGGTAGTGGCTGGTGGAGGGCGGTAGTGGCTGGTGGCGGGCAGTAGTGGCTGGTGGAGGTCGGTAGTGGCTGGTGGAGGGCGGTAGTAGCTGGTGGCGGGCAGTAGTGGCTGGTGGAGGGCGGTAGTGGCTGGTGGCGGGCAGTAGTGGCTGGTGGCGGGCAGTAGTGGCTGGTGGAGGGCGGTAGTGGCTGGTGGCGGGCAGTAGTGGCTGGTGGCGGGCGGTAGTGGCTGGTGGCGGGCAGTAGTGGCTGGTGGAGGGCAGTAGTGGCTGGTGGAGGGCGGTAGTGGCTGGTGGCGGGCGGTAGTGGCTGGTGGCGGGCAGTAGTGGCTGGTGGCGGGCGGTAGTGGCTGGTGGAGGGCGGTAGTGGCTGGTGGAGGGCGGTAGTGGCTGGTGGCGGGCGGTAGTGGCTGGTGGAGGGCGGTAGTGGCTGGTGGAGGGCGGTAGTGGCTGGTGGCGGGCAGTAGTGGCTGGTGGAGGGCGGTAGTGGCTGGTAGCGGGCAGTAGTGGCTGGTGGAGGGCGGTAGTGGCTGGTGGCGGGCAGTAGTGGCTGGTGGCGGGCAGTAGTGGCTGGTGGCGGGCAGTAGTGGCTGGTGGAGGGCGGTAGTGGCTGGTGGCGGGCAGTAGTGGCTGGTGGCGGGCGGTAGTGGCTGGTGGCGGGCAGTAGAGGCTGGTGGAGGTCGGTAGTGGCTGGTGGAGGGCGGTAGTGGCTGGTGGCGGGCAGAAGTGGCTGGATGAGGGCGGTAGTGGCTGCTGGCGGGCAGTAGTGGCTGGTGGCGGGCAGTAGTGGCTGGTGGAGGGCGGTAGTGGTTGGTGGCGGGCAGTAGTGGCTGGTGGAGGGCGGTAGTGGCTGGTGGAGGGCAGTAGTGGCTGGTGGAGGGCAGTCGTGGCTGGTGGCGGGCAGTAGTGGCTGGTGGAGGGCGGTAGTGGCTGGTGGAGGGCGGTAGTGGCTGGTGGAGGGCGGTAGTGGCTGGTGGAGGGCGGTAGCGGCTGGTGGCGCGCGGAGGGCAGTAGTGGCTGGTGGCGGGCGGTAGTGGCTACTGGCAGGCGGTAGTGGCTGGTGGCGGGCAGTAGTGGCTGGTGGAGGGCGGTAGTGGCTGGTGGCGGGCAGTAGTGGCTGGTGGCGGGCAGTAGTGGCTGGTGGAGGGCGGTAGTGGCTGGTGGCGGGCAGTAGTGGCTGGTGGCGGGCGGTAGTGGCTGGTGGCGGGCAGTAGTGGCTAGTGGAGGGCAGTAGTGGCTGGTGGAGGGCGGTAGTGGCTGGTGGCGGGCGGTAGTGGCTGGTGGCGGGCAGTAGTGGCTGGTGGCGGGCGGTAGTGGCTGGTGGAGGGCGGTAGTGGCTGGTGGAGGGCGGTTGTGGCTGGTGGCGGGCGGTAGTGGCTGGTGGAGGGCGGTAGTGGCTGGTGGAGGGCGGTAGTGGCTGGTGGCGGGCAGTAGTGGCTGGTGGAGGTCGGTAGTGGCTGGTGGAGGGCGGTAGTGGCTGGTGGCGGGCAGTAGTGGCTGGTGGAGGGCGGTAGTGGCTGGTGGCGGGCAGTAGTGGCTGGTGGCGGGCAGTAGTGGCTGGTGGAGGGCGGTAGTGGTTGGTGGCGGGCAGTAGTGGCTGGTGGAGGGCGGTAGTGGCTGGTGGAGGGCAGTAGTGGCTGGTGGCGGGCGGTAGTGGCTACTGGCAGGCGGTAGTGGCTGGTGGCGGGCAGTAGTGGCTGGTGGAGGGCGGTAGTGGCTGGTGGAGGGCGGTAGTGGCTGGTGGCGGGCAGTAGTGGCTGGTGGCGGGCAGTAGTGGCTGGTGGAGGGCGGTAGTGGCTGGTGGAGGGCAGTAGTGGCTGGTGGCGGGCAGTAGTGGCTGGTGGAGGGCGGTAGTGGCTGGTGGCGGGCAGTAGTGGCTGGTGGAGGGCGGTAGTGGCTGGTGGAGGGCGGTAGTGGCTGGTGGAGGGCGGTAGTGGCTGGTGGAGGGCGGTAGCGGCTGGTGGAGGGCGGTAGTGGCTGGTGGAGGGCGGTAGCGGCTGGTGGCGGGCGGTAGTGGCTGGTGGAGGGCAGTAGTGGCTGGTGGCGGGCAGTAGTGGCTGGTGGAGGGCGGTAGTGGCTGGTGGCGGGCAGTAGTGGCTGGTGGCGGGCGGTAGTGGCTGGTGGCGGGCAGTAGTGGCTGGTGGCGGGCGGTAGTGGCTGGTGGCGGGCAGTAGTGGCTGCTGGCGGGCGGTAGTGGCTGGTGGAGGGCGGTAGTGGCTGGTGGAGGGCGGTAGTGGCTGGTGGCGGGCGGTAGTGGCTGGTGGAGGGTGGTAGTGGCTGGTGGAGGGCGGTAGTGGCTGGTGGCGGGCAGTAGTGGCTAGTGGAGGGCGGTAGTGGCTGGTGGAGGGCAGTAGTGGCTGGTGGCGGGCAGTAGTGGCTGGTGGAGGGCGGTAGTGGCTGGTGGCGGGCAGTAGTGGCTGGTGGAGGGCGGTAGTGGCTGGTGGCGGGCAGTAGTGGCTGGTGGCGGGCAGTAGTGGCTGGTGGAGGGCGGTAGTGGCTGGTGGCGGGCAGTAGTGGCTGGTGGCGGGCGGTAGTGGCTGGTGGCGGGCAGTAGTGGCTGGTGGAGGGCAGTAGTGGCTGGTGGAGGGCGGTAGTGGCTGGTGGCGGGCGGTAGTGGCTGGTGGCGGGCAGTAGTGGCTGGTGGCGGGCGGTAGTGGCTGGTGGAGGGCGGTAGTGGCTGGTGGAGGGCGGTAGTGGCTGGTGGCGGGCGGTAGTGGCTGGTGGAGGGCGGTAGTGGCTGGTGGAGGGCGGTAGTGGCTGGTGGCGGGCAGTAGTGGCTGGTGGAGGTCGGTAGTGGCTGGTGGAGGGCGGTAGTGGCTGGTGGCGGGCAGTAGTGGCTGGTGGAGGGCGGTAGTGGCTGGTGGCGGGCAGTAGTGGCTGGTGGCAGGCAGTAGTGGCTGGTGGAGGGCGGTAGTGGTTGGTGGCGGGCAGTAGTGGCTGGTGGAGGGCGGTAGTGGCTGGTGGAGGGCAGTAGTGGCTGGTGGAGGGCAGTCGTGGCTGGTGGCGGGCAGTAGTGGCTGGTGGAGGGCAGTAGTGGCTGGTAGAGGGCGGTAGTGGCTGGTGGCGGGCGGTAGTTGCTGGTGGCGGGCAGTAGTGGCTGATGGCGGGCGGTAGTGGCTGGTGGAGGGCAGTAGTGGCTGGTGGCGGGCAGTAGTGGCTGGTGGAGGGCGGTAGTGGCTGGTGGCGGGCAGTAGTGGCTGGTGGGGGGCGGTAGTGGCTGGTGGCGGGCGGTAGTGGCTGGTGGCGGGCCTTAGTGGCTGGTGGCGGGCGGTAGTGGCTGGTGGAGGGCAGTAGTGGCTGGTGGCGGGCAGTAGTGGCTGGTGGCGGGCGGTAGTGGCTGGTGGCGGGCTGTAGTGGCTGGTGGCGGGCGGTAGTGGCTGGTGGCGGGCTGTAGTGGCTGGTGGCGGGCGGTAGTGGCTGGTGGCGGCAGTAGTGGCTGGTGGAGGGCAGTAGTGGCTGGTAGAGGGCGGTAGTGGCTGGTGGCGGGCGGTAGTTGCTGGTGGCGGGCAGTAGTGGCTGGTGGCGGGCGGTAGTGGCTGGTGGAGGGCGGTAGTGGCTGGTGGAGGGCGGTAGTGGCTGGTGGCGGGCGGTAGTGGCTGGTGGAGGGCGGTAGTGGCTGGTGGAGGGTGGTAGTGGCTGGTGGCGGGCAGTAGTGGCTGGTGGAGGGCGATAGTGGCTGGTGGAGGGTGGTAGTGGCTGGTGGCGGGCAGTAGTGGCTGGTGGAGGGCTGTAGTGGCTGGTGGAGGGCGGTAGTGGCTGGTGGCGGGCAGTAGTGGCTGGTGGCGGGCGGTAGTGGCTGGTGGCGGGCGGTAGTGGCTGGTGGAGGGCAGTAGTGGCTGGTGGCGGGCAGAAGTGGCTGGTGGCGGGCGGTAGTGGCTGGTGGTGGGCAGTAGTGGCTGGTGGCGGGCGGTAGTGGCTGGTGGCGGGCAGTAGTGGCTGGTGGCGGGCGGTAGTGGCTGGTGGCGGGCAGTAGTGGCTGGTGGAGGGCAGTAGCGGCTGGTGGAGGGCGGTAGTGGCTGGTGGCGGATGGTAGTGGCTGGTGGCGGGCAGTAGTGGCTGGTGGCGGGCGGTAGTGGCTGGTGGAGGGCGGTAGTGGCTGGTGGAGGGCGGTAGTGGCTGGTGGCGGGCGGTAGTGGCTGGTGGAAGGCGGTAGTGGCTGGTGGAGGGCGGTAGTGGCTGGTGGCGGGCAGTAGTGGCTGGTGGAGGTCGGTAGTGGCTGGTGGAGGGCGGTAGTAGCTGGTGGCGGGCAGTAGTGGCTGGTGGAGGGCGGTAGTGGCTGGTGGCGGGCAGTAGTGGCTGGTGGCGGGCAGTAGTGGCTGGTGGAGGGCGGTAGTGGCTGGTGGCGGGCAGTAGTGGCTGGTGGCGGGCGGTAGTGGCTGGTGGCGGGCAGTAGTGGCTGGTGGAGGGCAGTAGTGGCTGGTGGAGGGCGGAAGTGGCTGGTGGCGGGCGGTAGTGGCTGGTGGCGGGCAGTAGTGGCTGGTGGCGGGCGGTAGTGGCTGGTGGAGGGCGGTAGTGGCTGGTGGAGGGCGGTAGTGGCTGGTGGCGGGCGGTAGTGGCTGGTGGAGGGCGGTAGTGGCTGGTGGAGGGCGGTAGTGGCTGGTGGCGGGCAGTAGTGGCTGGTGGAGGGCGGTAGTGGCTGGTGGCGGGCAGTAGTGGCTGGTGGAGGGCGGTAGTGGCTGGTGGCGGGCAGTAGTGGCTGGTGGCGGGCAGTAGTGGCTGGTGGCGGGCAGTAGTGGCTGGTGGAGGGCGGTAGTGGCTGGTGGCGGGCAGTAGTGGCTGGTGGCGGGCGGTAGTGGCTGGTGGCGGGCAGTAGAGGCTGGTGGAGGTCGGTAGTGGCTGGTGGAGGGCGGTAGTGGCTGGTGGCGGGCAGAAGTGGCTGGTGGAGGGCGGTAGTGGCTGCTGGCGGGCAGTAGTGGCTGGTGGCGGGCAGTAGTGGCTGGTGGAGGGCGGTAGTGGTTGGTGGCGGGCAGTAGTGGCTGGTGGAGGGCGGTAGTGGCTGGTGGAGGGCAGTAGTGGCTGGTGGAGGGCAGTCGTGGCTGGTGGCGGGCAGTAGTGGCTGGTGGAGGGCGGTAGTGGCTGGTGGAGGGCGGTAGTGGCTGGTGGAGGGCGGTAGTGGCTGGTGGAGGGCGGTAGCGGCTGGTGGCGGGCGGAGGGCAGTAGTGGCTGGTGGCGGGCGGTAGTGGCTACTGGCAGGCGGTAGTGGCTGGTGGCGGGCAGTAGTGGCTGGTGGAGGGCGGTAGTGGCTGGTGGAGGGCGGTAGTGGCTGGTGGCGGGCAGTAGTGGCTGGTGGCGGGCAGTAGTGGCTGGTGGAGGGCGGTAGTGGCTGGTGGCGGGCAGTAGTGGCTGGTGGAGGGCGGTAGTGGCTGGTGGAGGGCAGTAGTGGCTGGTGGAGGGCAGTAGTGTCTGGTGGCGGGCAGTAGTGGCTGGTGGAGGGCGGTAGTGGCTGGTGGAGGGCGGTAGTGGCTGGTGGCGGGCAGTAGTGGCGGGCAGTAGTGGCTGGTGGAGGGCGATAGTGGCTGGTGGAGGGCGGTAGTGGCTGGTGGAGGGCGGTAGCGGCTGGTGGAGGGCGGTAGTGGCTGGTGGAGGGCGGTAGCGGCTGGTGGCGGGCGGTAGTGGCTGGTGGAGGGCAGTAGTGGCTGGTGGCGGGCAGTAGTGGCTGGTGGAGGGCGGTAGTGGCTGGTGGCGGGCAGTAGTGGCTGGTGGCGGGCGGTAGTGGCTGGTGGCGGGCAGTAGTGGCTGGTGGCGGGCGGTAGTGGCTGGTGGCGGGCAGTAGTGGCTGGTGGCGGGCGGTAGTGGCTGGTGGAGGGTGGTAGTGGCTGGTGGAGGGCGGTAGTGGCTGGTGGCGGGCGGTAGTGGCTGGTGGAGGGCGGTATAGTGGCTGGTGGTGGGCGGTAGTGGCTGGTGGCGGGCAGTAGTGGCTGGTGGAGGGCGGTAGTGGCTGGTGGAGGGCAGTAGTGGCTGGTGGCGGGCAGTAGTGGCTGGTGGAGGGCGGTAGTGGCTGGTGGCGGGCAGTAGTGGCTGGTGGAGGGCGGTAGTGGCTGGTGGCGGGCAGTAGTGGCTGGTGGCGGGCAGTAGTGGCTGGTGGAGGGCGGTAGTAGCTGGTGGCGGGCAGTAGTGGCTGGTGGCGGGCAGTAGTGGCTGGTGGCGGGCAGTAGTGGCTGGTGGAGGGCGGTAGTGGCTGGTGGCGGGCAGTAGTGGCTGGTGGAGGGCGGTAGTGGCTGGTGGAGGGCAGTAGTGGCTGGTGGAGGGCAGTAGTGGCTGGTGGCGGGCAGTAGTGGCTGGTGGAGGGCGGTAGTGGCTGGTGGCGGGCGGTAGTGGCTGGCGGAGGGCGGTAGTGGCTGGTGGAGGGCGGTAGCGGCTGGTGGCGGGCGGTAGTGGCTGGTGGAGGGCAGTAGTGGCTAGTGGCAGGCGGTAGTGGCTCCTGGCAGGCGGTAGTGGCTGGTGGAGGGCGGTAGTGGCTGGTTGAGGGCAGTAGTGGCTGGAGGAGGGCAGTAGTGGCTGGTGGAGGGCAGTAGTGGCTGGTGGCGGGCAGTAGTGGCTGGTGGAGGGCAGTAGTGGCTGGTGGCGGGCGGTAGTGGCTGGTGGAGGGCAGTAGTGGCTGGTGGAGGGCAGTAGTGGCTGGTGGAGGGCAGTAGTGGCTGGTGGAGGGCAGTAGTGGCTGGTGGAGGGCAGTAGTGGCTGGTGGAGGGCAGTAGTGGCTGGTGGCGGGCGGTAGTGGCTGGTGGCGGGCGGTAGTGGCTGGTGGAAGGCGGTAGTGGCTGGTGGCGGGCGGTAGTGGCTGGTGGCGGGCAGTAGTGGCTGGTGGCGGGTGGTAGTGGCTGGTGGAGGGCGGTAGTGGCTGGTGGAGGGCGGTAGTGGCTGTTGGAGGGTGGTAGTGGCTGGTGGCGGGCAGTAGTGGCTGGTGGAGGGCGGTAGTGGCTGGTGGAGGGCAGTAGTGGCTGGTGGCGGGCGGTAGTGGCTGGTGAAGGGTGGTAGTGGATGTTGGAGGGCGGTAGTGGCTGGTGGAGGGCTGTAGTGGCTGGTGGAGGGCGGTAGTGGGTAGTGGCTGGTGGCGGGCAGTAGTGGCTGGTGGAGGGCGGTAGTGGCTGGTGGCGGGCAGTAGTGGCTGGTAGAGGGCGGTAGTGGCTGGTGGCGGGCAGTAGTGGCTGGTGGCGGGCGGTAGTGGCTGGTGGCGGGCGGTAGTGGCTGGTGGCGGGCAGTAGTGGCTGGTGGAGGGCGGTAGTGGCTGGTGGAGATCGGTAGTGGCTGGTGGAGGGCGATAGTGGCTGGTGGAGGGCAGTAGTGGCTGGTGGCGGGCAGTAGTGGCTGGTGGAGGGCGGTAGTGGCTGGTGGCGGGCAGTAGTGGCTGGTGGAGGGCAGTAGTGGCTGGTGGCGGGCGTTAGTGGCTGGTGGAGGGCAGTAGTGGCTGGTGGAGGGTGGTAGTGGCTGGTGGCGGGCAGTAGTAACTGGTGGAGGGCAGTAGTGGCTGGTGGAGGGCGGTAGTGGCTGGTGGAGGGCAGTAGTGGCTGGTGGAGGGTGGTAATGGCTGGTGGCGGGCAGTAGTGGCTGGTGGAGTGCAGTAGTGGCTGGTGGCGGGCAGTAGTAGCTGGTGGAGGGCGGTAGTGGCTGGTGGCGGGCGGTAGTGGCTGGTGGCGGGCAGTAGTGGCTGGTGGAGGGCGGTAGTGGCTGGTGGAGGGCAGTAGTGGCTGGTGGAGGGCAGTAGTGGCTGGTGGTGGGCGGTAGTGGCTGGTGGAGGGCGGTAGTGGCTGGTGGAGGGCGGTAGTGGCTGGTGGAGGGCGGTAGCGGCTGGTGGCGGGCGGTAGTGGCTGGTGGAGGGCAGTAGTGGCTGGTGGCGGGCGGTAGTGGCTACTGGCAGGCGGTAGTGGCTGGTGGAGGGCAGTAGTGGCTGGTGGAGGGTGGTAGTGGCTGGTGGCGGGCAGTAGTGGCTGGTGGAAGGCAGTAGTGGCTGGTGGAGGGCAGTAGTGGCTGGTGGAGGGCGGTAGTGGCTGGTGGAGTGCAGTAGTGGCTGGTGGCGGGCAGTAGTGGCTGGTGGAGGGCGGTAGTGGCTGGTGGCGGGCGGTAGTGGCTGGTGGCGGGCGGTAGTGGCTGGTGGAGGGCAGTAGTGGCTGGTGGAGGGCAGTAGTGGCTGGTGGAGGGCAGTAGTGGCTGGTGGAGGGCAGTAGTGGCTGGTGGAGGGCAGTAGTGGCTGGTGGAGGGCAGTAGTGGCTGGTGGCGGGCGGTAGTGGCTGGTGGCGGGCGGTAGTGGCTGGTGGAAGGCGGTAGTGGCTGGTGGCGGGCGGTAGTGGCTGGTGGCGGGCAGTAGTGGCTGGAGGCGGGTGGTAGTGGCTGGTGGAGGGCAGTAGTGGCTGGTGGAGGGCGGTAGTGGCTGTTGGAGGGTGGTAGTGGCTGGTGGCGGGCAGTAGTGGCTGGTGGAGGGCGGTAGTGGCTGGTGGAGGGCAGTAGTGGCTGGTGGCGGGTGGTAGTGGCTGGTGAAGGGTGGTAGTGGATGGTGGAGGGCGGTAGTGGCTGGTGGAGGGCTGTAGTGGCTGGTGGAGGGCGGTAGGGGCTGGTGGCGGGCAGTAGTGGCTGGTGGAGGGCGGTAGTGGCTGGTGGCGGGCAGTAGTGGCTGGTGGAGGGCGGTAGTGGCTGGTGGCGGGCAGTAGTGGCTGGTGGCGGGCGGTAGTGGCTGGTGGCGGGCGGTAGTAGCTGGTGGCGGGCAGTAGTGGCTGGTGGAGGGCGGTAGTGGCTGGTGGAGATCGGTAGTGGCTGGTGGAGGGCGATAGTGGCTGGTGGAGGGCAGTAGTGGCTGGTGGCGGGCAGTAGTGGCTGGTGGTGGGCGGTAGTGGCTGGTGGCGGGCAGTAGTGGCTGGTGGAGGGCAGTAGTGGCTGGTGGCGGGCGGTAGTGGCTGGTGGAGGGCAGTAGTGGCTGCTGGAGGGTGGTAGTGGCTGGTGGCGGGCAGTAGTGGCTGGTGAAGGGCAGTAGTGGCTGGTGGAGGGCGGTAGTGGCTGGTGGAGGGCGGTAGTGGCTGGTGGAGGGCGGTAGTGGCTGTTGGAGGGTGGTAGTGGCTGGTGGCGGGCAGTAGTGGCTGGTGGAGGGCGGTAGTGGCTGGTGGAGGGCAGTAGTGGCTGGTGGCGGGCGGTAGTGGCTGGTGAAGGGTGGTAGTGGATGGTGGAGGGCGGTAGTGGCTGGTGGAGGGCTGTAGTGGCTGGTGGAGGGCAGTAGTGGCTGGTGGAGGGCAGTAGTGGCTGGTGGAGGGCAGTAGTGGCTGGTGGAGGGCAGTAGTGGCTGGTGGCGGGCGGTAGTGGATGGTGGCGGGCGGTAGTGGCTGGTGGAAGGCGGTAGTGGCTGGTGGCGGGCGGTAGTGGCTGGTGGCGGGCAGTAGTGGCTGGTGGCGGGTGGTAGTGGCTGGTGGAGGGCGGTAGTGGCTGGTGGAGGGCGGTAGTGGCTGTTGGAGGGTGGTAGTGGCTGGTGGCGGGCAGTAGTGGCTGGTGGAGGGCGGTAGTGGCTGGTGGAGGGCAGTAGTGGCTGGTGGCGGGCGGTAGTGGCTGGTGAAGGGTGGTAGTGGATGGTGGAGGGCGGTAGTGGCTGGTGGAGGGCTGTAGTGGCTGGTGGAGGGCGGTAGTGGGTAGTGGCTGGTGGCGGGCAGTAGTGGCTGGTGGAGGGCGGTAGTGGCTGGTGGCGGGCAGTAGTGGCTGGTGGAGGGCGGTAGTGGCTGGTGGCGGGCAGTAGTGGCTGGTGGCGGGCGGTAGTGGCTGGTGGCGGGCGGTAGTGGCTGGTGGCGGGCAGTAGTGG
Organism: Procambarus clarkii; assembly: GCF_040958095.1. Lineage (NCBI taxonomy): Eukaryota > Metazoa > Arthropoda > Malacostraca > Decapoda > Cambaridae > Procambarus > Procambarus clarkii. The sequence goes on along the minus strand of NW_027189149.1, from coordinate 742,437 downwards.
CTGGTGGAGGGCGGTAGTGGCTGGTGGAGATCGGTAGTGGCTGGTGGAGGGCGATAGTGGCTGGTGGAGCGCAGTAGTGGCTGGTGGCGGGCAGAAGTGGCTGGTGGAGGGCGGTAGTGGCTGGTGGCGGGCAGTAGTGGCTGGTGGAGGGCAGTAGTGGCTGGTGGCGGGCGTTAGTGGCTGGTGGAGGGCAGTAGTGGCTGGTGGAGGGTGGTAGTGGCTGGTGGCGGGCAGTAGTGGCTGGTGGAGGGCAGTAGTGGCTGGTGGAGGGCGGTAGTGGCTGGTGGAGGGCAGTAGTGGCTGGTGGAGGGTGGTAGTGGCTGGTGGCGGGCAGTAGTGGCTGGTGGAGTGCAGTAGTGGCTGGTGGCGGGCAGTAGTGGCTGGTGGAGGGCGGTAGTGGCTGGTGGCGGGCGGTAGTGGCTGGTGGCGGGCAGTAGTGGCTGGTGGAGGGCGGTAGTGGCTGGTGGAGGGCAGTAGTGGCTGGTGGAGGGCAGTAGTGGCTGGTGGAGGGCGGTAGTGGCTGGTGGAGGGCGGTAGTGGCTGGTGGAGGGCGGTAGTGGCTGGTGGAGGGCGGTAGCGGCTGGTGGCGGGCGGTAGTGGCTGGTGGAGGGCAGTAGTGGCTGGTGGCGGGCGGTAGTTGCTACTGGCAGGCGGTAGTGGCTGGTGGAGGGCAGTAGTGGCTGGTGGAGGGTGGTAGTGGCTGGTGGCGGGCAGTAGTGGCTGGTGGAAGGCAGTAGTGGCTGGTGGAGGGCAGTAGTGGCTGGTGGAGGGCGGTAGTGGCTGGTGGAGTGCAGTAGTGGCTGGTGGCGGGCAGTAGTGGCTGGTGGAGGGCGGTAGTGGCTGGTGGCGGGCGGTAGTGGCTGGTGGCGGGCGGTAGTGGCTGGTGGAGGGCAGTAGTGGCTGGTGGAGGGCAGTAGTGGCTGGTGGAGGGCAGTAGTGGCTGGTGGAGGGCAGTAGTGGCTGGTGGAGGGCAGTAGTGGCTGGTGGAGGGCAGTAGTGGCTGGTGGCGGGCGGTAGTGGCTGGTGGCGGGCGGTAGTGGCTGGTGGAAGGCGGTAGTGGCTGGTGGCGGGCGGTAGTGGCTGGTGGCAGGCAGTAGTGGCTGGAGGCGGGTGGTAGTGGCTGGTGGAGGGCAGTAGTGGCTGGTGGAGGGCGGTAGTGGCTGTTGGAGGGTGGTAGTGGCTGGTGGCGGGCAGTAGTGGCTGGTGGAGGGCGGTAGTGGCTGGTGGAGGGCAGTAGTGGCTGGTGGCGGGCGGTAGTGGCTGGTGAAGGGTGGTAGTGGATGGTGGAGGGCGGTAGTGGCTGGTGGAGGGCTGTAGTGGCTGGTGGAGGGCGGTAGTGGCTGGTGGCGGGCAGTAGTGGCTGGTGGAGGGCGGTAGTGGCTGGTGGCGGGCAGTAGTGGCTGGTGGAGGGCGGTAGTGGCTGGTGGCGGGCAGTAGTGGCTGGTGGCGGGCGGTAGTGGCTGGTGGCGGGCGGTAGTAGCTGGTGGCGGGCAGTAGTGGCTGGTGGAGGGCGGTAGTGGCTGGTGGAGATCGGTAGTGGCTGGTGGAGGGCGATAGTGGCTGGTGGAGGGCAGTAGTGGCTGGTGGCGGGCAGTAGTGGCTGGTGGTGGGCGGTAGTGGCTGGTGGCGGGCAGTAGTGGCTGGTGGAGGGCAGTAGTGGCTGGTGGCGGGCGGTTGTGGCTGGTGGAGGGCAGTAGTGGCTGCTGGAGGGTGGTAGTGGCTGGTGGCGGGCAGTAGTGGCTGGTGAAGGGCAGTAGTGGCTGGTGGAGGGCGGTAGTGGCTGGTGGAGGGCAGTAGTGGCTGGTGGAGGGTGGTAGTGGCTGGTGGCGGGCAGTAGTGGCTGGAGGAGTGCAGTAGTGGCTGGTGGCGGGCAGTAGTGGCTGGTGGAGGGCGGTAGTGGCTGGTGGAGGGCAGTAGTGGCTAGTGGAGGGCAGTAGTGGCTGGTGGCGGGCGGTAGTGGCTGGTGGCGGGCAGTAGTGGCTGGTGGCGGGCGGTAGTGGCTGGTGTCGGGCGGTAGTGGCTGGTGGCGGGCGGTAGTGGCTGGTGGAGGGCAGTAGTGGCTGGTGGAGGGCAGTAGTGGCTGGTGGCGGGCGGTAGTGGCTGGTGGCGGGCAGTAGTGGCTGGTGGAGGGCGGTAGTGGCTGGTGGCGGGCAGTAGTGGCTGGTGGAGGGCAGTAGTGGCTGGTGGCGGGCGGTAGTGGCTGGTGGAGGGCAGTAGTGGCTGGTGGAGGGTGGTAGTGGCTGGTGGCGGGCAGTAGTGGCTGGTGAAGGGCAGTAGTGGCTGGTGGTGGGCGGTAGTGGCTGGTGGCGGGCAGTAGTGGCTGGTGGAGGGCAGTAGTGGCTGGTGGCGGGCGGTTGTGGCTGGTGGAGGGCAGTAGTGGCTGCTGGAGGGTGGTAGTGGCTGGTGGCGGGCAGTAGTGGCTGGTGAAGGGCAGTAGTGGCTGGTGGAGGGCGGTAGTGGCTGGTGGAGGGCAGTAGTGGCTGGTGGAGGGTGGTAGTGGCTGGTGGCGGGCAGTAGTGGCTGGAGGAGTGCAGTAGTGGCTGGTGGCGGGCAGTAGTGGCTGGTGGAGGGCGGTAGTGGCTGGTGGAGGGCAGTAGTGGCTAGTGGAGGGCAGTAGTGGCTGGTGGCGGGCGGTAGTGGCTGGTGGCGGGCAGTAGTGGCTGGTGGCGGGCGGTAGTGGCTGGTGTCGGGCGGTAGTGGCTGGTGGCGGGCGGTAGTGGCTGGTGGAGGGCAGTAGTGGCTGGTGGAGGGCAGTAGTGGCTGGTGGCGGGCGGTAGTGGCTGGTGGCGGGCAGTAGTGGCTGGTGGAGGGCGGTAGTGGCTGGTGGCGGGCAGTAGTGGCTGGTGGAGGGCAGTAGTGGCTGGTGGCGGGCGGTAGTGGCTGGTGGAGGGCAGTAGTGGCTGGTGGAGGGTGGTAGTGGCTGGTGGCGGGCAGTAGTGGCTGGTGAAGGGCAGTAGTGGCTGGTGGAGGGCGGTAGTGGCTGGTGGAGGGCGGTAGTGGCTGTTGGAGGGTGGTAGTGGCTGGTGGCGGGCAGTAGTGGCTGGTGGAGGGCGGTAGTGGCTGGTGGAGGGCAGTAGTGGCTGGTGGCGGGCGGTAGTGGCTGGTGAAGGGTGGTAGTGGATGGTGGAGGGCGGTAGTGGCTGGTGGAGGGCTGTAGTGGCTGGTGGAGGGCGGTAGTGGGTAGTGGCTGGTGGCGGGCAGTAGTGGCTGGTGGAGGGCGGTAGTGGCTGGTGGCGGGCAGTAGTGGCTGGTGGAGGGCAGTAGTGGCTGGTGGCGGGCGGTAGTGGCTGGTGGAGGGCAGTAGTGGCTGGTGGAGGGTGGTAGTGGCTGGTGGCGGGCAGTAGTGGCTGGTGGAGGGCAGTAGTGGCTGGTGGAGGGCGGTAGTGGCTGGTGGAGGGCGGTAGTGGCTGGTGGAGGGCGGTAGTGGCTGTTGGAGGGTGGTAGTGGCTGGTGGCGGGCAGTAGTGGCTGGTGGAGGGCGGTAGTGGCTGGTGGAGGGCAGTAGTGGCTGGTGGCGGGCGGTAGTGGCTGGTGAAGGGTGGTAGTGGATGGTGGACTGCGGTAGTGGCTGGTGGAGGGCTGTAGTGGCTGGTGGAGGGCGGTAGTGGAGGGCGGTAGTAGGTAGTGGCTGGTGGCGGGCAGTAGTGGCTGGTGGAGGGCGGTAGTGGCTGGTGGCGGGCAGTAGTGGCTGGTGGAGGGCGGTAGTGGCTGGTGGCGGGCAGTAGTGGCTGGTGGCGTGCGGTAGTGGCTGGTGGCGGGCGGTAGTGGCTGGTGGCGGGCAGTAGTGGCTGGTGGAGGGCGGTAGTGGCTGGTGGAGATCGGTAGTGGCTGGTGGAGGGCGATAGTGGCTGGTGGAGGGCAGTAGTGGCTGGTGGCGGGCAGTAGTGGCTGGTGGAGGGCGGTAGTGGCTGGTGGCGGGCAGTAGTGGCTGGTGGAGGGCAGTAGTGGCTGGTGGTGGGCGTTAGTGGCTGGTGGAGGGCAGTAGTGGCTGGTGGAGGGTGGTAGTGGCTGGTGGCGGGCAGTAGTGGCTGGTGGAGGGCAGTAGTGGCTGGTGGAGGGCGGTAGTGGCTGGTGGAGGGCAGTAGTGACTGGTGGAGGGTGGTAGTGGCTGGTGGCGGTCAGTAGTGGCTGGTGGAGTGCAGTAGTGGCTGGTGGCGGGCAGTAGTGGCTGGTGGAGGGCGGTAGTGGCTGGTGGCGGGCGGTAGTGGCTGGTGGCGGGCAGTAGTGGCTGGTGGAGGGCGGTAGTGGCTGGTGGAGGGCAGTAGTGGCTGGTGGAGGGCAGTAGTGGCTGGTGGAGGGCGGTAGTGGCTGGTGGAGGGCGGTAGTGGCTGGTGGAGGGCGGTAGTGGCAGGTGGAGGGCGGTAGCGGCTGGTGGCGGGCGGTAGTGGCTGGTGGAGGGCAGTAGTGGCTGGTGGCGGGCGGTAGTGGCTACTGGCAGGCGGTAGTGGCTGGTGGAGGGCGGTAGTGGCTGGTTGAGGGCAGTAGTGGCTGGAGGAGGGCAGTAGTGGCTGGTGGAGGGCAGTAGTGGCTGGTGGCGGGCAGTAGTGGCTGGTGGAGGGCAGTAGTGGCTGGTGGCGGGCGGTAGTGGCTGGTAGAGGGCAGTAGTGGCTGGTGGAGGGCAGTAGTGGCTGGTGGAGGGCAGTAGTGGCTGGTGGAGGGCAGTAGTGGCTGGTGGAGGGCAGTAGTGGCTGGTGGAGGGCAGTAGTGGCTAGTGGCGGGCGGTAGTGGCTGGTGGCGGGCGGTAGTGGCTGGGGAAGGCGGTAGTGGCTGGTGGCGGGCAGTAGTGGCGGGTGGTAGTGGCTGGTGGAGGGCGGTAGTGGCTGGTGTAGGGCGGTAGTGGCTGTTGGAGGGTGGTAGTGGCTGGTGGCGGGCAGTAGTGGCTGGTGGAGGGCGGTAGTGGCTGGTGGAGGGCAGTAGTGGCTGGTGGCGGGCGGTAGTGGCTGGTGAAGGGTGGTAGTGGATGGTGGAGGGCGGTAGTGGCTGGTGGAGGGCTGTAGTGGCTGGTGGAGGGCGGTAGTGGCTGGTGGCGGACAGTAGTGGCTGGT